>NW_027137159.1:0-134999 GCF_040869045.1 Eurosta solidaginis
CATTGGGATGTGCTTGTTATTTTCGCCATCAAACGCAAATTGATTAAATGTTGAGACATCAGCAAATATTGATCGAAGAATAAAGATGTTGCAGGGACGAAAAATACTGTGAAGCAAGCTTCACAAAACCTCTAGTAGGTCACATTCACCACTTACCACAGCAGAATTTGTTAACTACCAGTGTCTGTATTTGTTATTTAATAATTATTGTACACTTTTTATTCAGCTAATGTGTTCAGAATTTAAACTTTTACTCTCTAAAACTCCAATCAGTGTATTTGTGTGCTTAAATTATGTTAAAAATTGTGTTAAAGTTTTTGGTGTGGTGGAAGTAGAGACGATATAATATAGAGACATTGCATAGACGAAAAATCGTGTGAGGCAACAAGCTTCACAAAATTCTAGTAGGTCACATTCACCACTTACCACAGCAGAATTTTTAAACTACCACTGTCTGTATTTGTTATTTAATAATTATTTGTACACATTTTATTCAGCTAATGTGTTCAGAATTTTAACTTTTACTCACTAAAACTCCAATCAGTGTATTTCTGTGCTTAGATTATGTTAAAAATTGTGTTAAAGTTTTTGGTGTGGTGAAAGTGACCTACTAGAATTTTGTTACGCTCCGCTGCTTTCCACCGAAGTTTGCGCCTGCAACATCTTTATTCTTCGATCATTTTGCATCAGCCCACGATATGTTAATTCGGTACGTCTTGCGATTCACCATGGTCAAATGATGTTAATTCGGTACGTCTTGTGATTCACCATGCTCAAATGATGTTAATTCGGTACGCCTTGTGATTCACGATTTACCCAGTTTCCCTAAATGATGTTAATTCAATACGTCTTGCGATTCACCAAAATGCTTGTAAAGAAGATCATTGAGCTACTACACTGCGTGCGCGCGCAAAATATTAGCTGTGTTTCTTTTTACATCTATCACCCTCTGCACTAATTGTATGTATTCTATGCGTGTCCACTATTTATCACAACTGATTCAGCTATATGTTATACACAGAAATACAACAGAGGGTTGTGTCTCCGCTCCCTGTGCTGTAGCTAGTTCTTTAACCACTGCCGCTAGATGGGTCTCCTAAGCATTATCTAAGCGAGGATAGGCGTTTTTTTCACGGGCAAACGAAACGCGTGTAAAAAAACACTGCTATTATTTGCTTGTATTCTTTTGGAGCAACTTACATCTAGCGGCATATATGTATGTAATACTCCTATATTGCTACAAAAGGCTAGGTACATTCCCAAACATCAGAGTACCGATATATTACCGTTTAAACGTTTTTTTTTTGCATTCAATAATCGAATGTACCTAAATTTAAATTTTTTCTCGTCACACCCTCACTAGAGTAGGCACCTTGCCGTTTGTGTGAGGGCTTAGCCGAACTCTACAGCGCCCGAATATGAGGCGGAGCTGTTTAGGACTGGCATCTACGCCGTTTCGCCTCATAGGAGGGCGACGGCATGTCGGTGATCAAGAACTTCTAACCCCCTAAGCCAGGGTGTTATGCGGACCGTGCCTATTGGACGATTTGCAGCCAGGGGATAAATTCGGCTGTATTCGAACGGAACCTTTCCGATACCGGGTCACCTCGGGAAGTATTGATGGCCTTACCACAGTAATGGGCGCTGCTGTGGCGGACGGTTCTTTCCCCGTATATAATACTGGACCGCTGAGCCCGCCTTGTCGGGCAGGTGGTCGTACGATAAAATGAACGACTCATTACCTAATTGTAATGAGGACGATGATAAGAGGAGGACTGAGTCGCAAGCCAAGGATAACAAAGACGCATTAAACGATGCGTCGGACTCGGGGAGCGAGAGTGGTACTGATTCAATGAACCCGTGTTGGAAAAGCATACAAATGAAAACGGAGTAACAGAGTGGAGAAGGGTACGGACCAGAGGCAGTAAAAGAGCTCTCTCGCAGCACCGTGGGAACAAGTGCAGTATACGGACAATGCTGATATAAAAAAACGAAAAATTGAGATCGATAGGTATTAATAAAAGAAACATAACGGTATATTTTTTTTGTTGGGCAAACAACAACAACAAAAGTTATTAAAGTTCAAAGTTCATAACAAGCTTTTTTTTTTAATCTAAATTACTTCTAAAGTATTGAACCGATTTTCAAAATTTTGACGTCGTTGGATATGTATTTCCAATACCTTTCATTTGATGTATATCTTAAGTATATAACTGCAAAGAATTTCCTGAAATAATATAATTTTTTAAAAAACATATCGAAATTTTTAAAAACTAAATTTTTTTAAAATTTATTTAATAATTTGGGAAAAATTTAAACAACGTGACATCAGGACGGAGAAGGCGACAGCTGTTTCGATTATACCTTGTAAATCTCTTCAAAGCCTTTTCTCCCGGGAATGGGAGTCGAACTCGCACCCCTACGATAGTTGAAATGGTTGCAAACGCATTCAGCTACGTCATGCCTGTTGTGAAGTCTTTCCCAATTGCCTCCTTTTTGCATATTTTAATCTTTTACACATTGCATACTTCGTATGCAATTATGTGTTAAAGCTATGCTTGGTACGGCGGTTTTCAAAGAAACTTTGGTTTTTGTTGCTGTTTTCGTTCTATTTATAGACCTACAACGAATTAACCAATTTTGTCTGTTTGTATGATTTTTTAGTAATCGGGGATTGCCCATATTGGTTTTTTTTAAATGTATGAAAACATTTATTTGAAGCAATTTTTTAATTTTATAATTTATTTAATAATTTGGGAAAAATTTAAACAACGTGACATCAGGACGGACAAGGCGACAGATGTTTCGATTATACCTTGTAAATCTCTTCAAAGCCTTTTCTCCCGGGAGTGGGAGTCAAACTCGCACCCCTACGATAGTTGAAATGGTTGCAAACGCATTCAGCTGCGTCATGCCTGTTGTGAAGTCTTTCCCAATTGCCTTCTTTTTGCATATTTTAATCTTTTACACATTGCATAATTCGTATGCAATTAAGTGTTAAAGCTATGCTTGGTACGGCGGTTTTCAAAGAAACTTTGGTTTTTTTGGTTTTTGTTGCTGTTTTCGTTCTATATATAGAACTACAACGAATTAACCAATTTTGTCTGTTTGTATGATTTTTTAGTAATCGGGGATTGCCCATATTGCTTTTTTTTTAAATGTATGAAAACATTTATTTGAAGCAATTTTTTAATTTTATAATTTATTTAATAATTTGGGAAAAATTTAAACAACGTGACATCAGGACGGATAAGGCGACAGCTGTTTCGATTATACCTTGTAAATCTCTTCAAAGCCTTTTCTCCCGGGAGTGGGAGTCGAACTCGCACCCCTACGATAGTTGAAATGGTTGCAAACGCATTCAGCTACGTCATGCTTGTTGTGAAGTCTTTCCCAATTGCCTTCTTTTTGCATATTTTAATCTTTTACACATTGCATACTTCGTATGCAATTATGTGTTAAAGCTATGCTTGGTACGGTTTTTTTAAATTTAATTGCTGTATTAAATATATGAAAATATAGTTTGGTAGATGGCAAATAATTTAAGCTTTCATTTAAAATTATATATAATATCCTTAGTCCCATCAATGCAATACCTACTGTCCTTACCAACTGTATACCAAAACTTAATTTTGGGTAAATTAACAGTAATTCTGAGCAGAACATCTGGTATTTGTTTCCTTTATGTGCAGAACACCTTTTCGAGTTGGCGGCCTTCGGTCGCGCTTATTTAAATAACCCTGGGCTACAATGCCAAGTCCGTGGCAACATGCCACGGTACGCACACTTTTGCGCGTTTTTAGGTACAGCCTAATAAAATTACAACAACCATGTTTTGAAAATGGCAATAAGGCCATACTGGCTTTATTTCAATATACATACACATACATACATATGTACAAATAAATATGCGTAATTTACTTAGTAAATATAGCACTTTTAAACATCGAATTTTTTAAGTATTTTACGGGATAGGAATACAAACAGCATATCAAATGAAAGGTAATTTTACTACCTATATAATCAAAAAAATGCTTCATATGAAATTTGACCCTTAATAACTCCTGGTATTGTCATTTGCCCACAAACAAAATTGTGTAGTTATACTCACCTTGACCATGTCTATCAATCCTCATACTTAATTTTTTGATTTTGGAATTGTCCGTATACTGCACTTAAGCCGCACCGTGCAGCACTAACAACTGTCCAAAGCCTGGGAGCAGTGGTTGACCCAACAGAAGTGCAGATCGAGCGCTAGGACTGGGCCCATGAGGCGGTATAAGCAGGTAGAAGTCAGTTCAAAAGGCTTGCTGCGAGAAACCCTCGGTTCTGCGACCGGTACGAGGAGGAAGAAGCGTCGAATGGCAGAATGAAGAGGCAACGTTTGGCGCAATGCGACAAGCCTGCTTTCAAGAGGCAGTCGCATAAACAAGACAAGTAGTCCCAAAGTTGTAAGACAGATGGACCCCAATAGCGAGGTAGCAACTACCTCGAGTCAGACGGAAGTTCCAACTACGGAAGTAGGAGATAAGCCAAAGGAAGATAACGCTAAGGGCTTTCTCGGAGGTGCTAAAGGGAGTGTACGCTAAGACTCCGGCTTTCTTGGAGGTGCCAAAGGGAGATAATACTAAGACTCCGGCTTTTCCCGAGAAGATGAGTAATGTGGCAAAGCAGTCACTGACTGCGGCGCTGGTTGATCGTAGCAGTCCTTTCGGATAGATGACTACTGAAAGGTGGAGGTCTGTAGCAAGGGAGTTTATTCGCTTAATGCTTAGGATGATGCGGGAATAACCAAGTAAGCCCCTTCCAACCTTTTATTCGGGGGTGGTGGAATGGTGTGAAGATGACAGCGTGCGACAACGTCGCGAGCTTACGGTGGCTGCAGGAAGTGGTTCCAAACCTTCAAAGGCAAGACACGAACGCGCAGTTTAAGGTGGTGGATAAAGCGCAAATCCCCACGGTACCAAAATTTAAGGTGTGGGTACCATGAGTGATGAAGTCGGAGGATATCAGAATCAGAATCCGAACATGCCGACACAGGATTGGAATGTACTTACTCTATCTCGGCGTACGGGGGAAGATCAGCTCTGCATCTTTCAAATAAACAAGCAGGCGGCGGATATATTGTACACGCAGCTTGGCAAAATGTCCTTTGGTACAGGAAAAATGTACATGCGACTCAGAAAAGAAGTTCCGGGGATAAATATCCTAACACGCTAGAAGTGGGCGAAGTCAAAAAGGACCTCAAAAGTCTAAGAGAAAAAGGACAGGTGGAGGTAGCCTACGTCACCACGAAGCTGTTAGAAGAGGACAAACCGCCAAATGGTGCTCTGACTTGCACAGAGGAACACCGGCACAACAATTACGACAGGCTGAAGGGGGCCTCGAATACTCTAAACCAAAAGGGCAAGGGGATGACGAAGACGTCACAAAGAAGGTGCTGGAGGAGGAACACACACAGTAAAGTGGTAAAATGGCGTCCAGAGACCTCCTCTTAACCCTTGAGGAGGATTTGTTTGACGTGGCGCTGATGCAGGAGCCGTGGCTCTCATCGGGAGGAAAGGTTTCTGAACTCAGAGCGCGTGGATTTGGCGTCTACTACGCGCAAACGGAAGGACGTGTGCGAGCTGTAGTAATGGTAAGGAAACAGCTGCATTCATATATGCTGCCAATTACATTACGGAGGACCTCGTAGTGTTGGCCGTGGAGCAAAAGAATAAGCAGGCATTTATCCTGGTATCCTGCTACATGGCCCATGCTGCGGAGGTTCCCCCGATGGAGTGCAAGAGGCTAGTACGGGACGAAGGGCGCAAGGGGCGGTTGGTCATAGGCGCGGATGCAAATGCGCACCACAATGCGTGGGGAGGAGCAGATACGAAGGAGAGAGGCCAATCTCTATTTTGTTACATCCTGAAAACCAATTTGCAGATAGCCAATAGGGGAAATATCCCTACATACATTGGTCCAACATCCAGCAATGTTTTGGATATTACACTGAGCTCCGAACGTGATATATCAAGGTATGATTGGATGGTTCTTGATAGACCATCCCTCTCCGACCATGCGTATATCAGCTTCAGCATCCCCCTAAAGAGGGTAGAGAAGGGAGGAACCTTTAACGAAATGGACTAAATTCCAGAAACGGGTAGAAGCAAAACTGGGACAACCCAAAGAGGTTGCCAATGTGGAGGAAATTGGAGGAGTCTAATGAATACCTAACAAGGACGCTTATGACTGCGTATAACAAAGCTTGCCCTCTAAGACGATTCAGAGGAAAACCAAAGCCGCCATGGTGGAGTAATGAGCTGAGACTTCTAAGAATACAGGTAAAAGAAATGTTTAAGCTAGCAAAGACCACGGGAAGCAAAGCGCGTCGCGACGAGTGCAGGGATCGACTGAGGATCTAGAAGTGTGAAATTTCCAGGGCGAAGAGAATATCATGGAAAAGTTTCTGTATGGACTTAGGGTGCTTCAGTGAAACAGCATGGTTGAAAAAGTCCTAGCAAGGGGAAACATGGTCCAAGGACTAATAAAGAAAGAGAACGGGGAATGGTCACGTAATAGTGTGGAATCCCTTGAGGTGCTTTTCGATACACATTTCCCATCGGGAGATGGTTTAGAAGAGCCAGTAGACAGCACTCACACTTCGATCACGGAACGGGTAGTGCCGGGCTTGGTGACCGATACCAAGATCGAATGGGCAGTGAAGACGTTTTCTACGTTTAAATCACCTGGCCCAGATGGTATATTCTCGGCCATTCTACGCTTCATTCTAAGTGTCAAGTAGAAGGTTCGTGGAATGGCTTAAACTAATATTCGATGGGTGGATAAGACTGAATGATGTACCGCACTTTTGGAGAACTGCTCGTGTAGCTTACCTACCAAAGGCACGGAAGATCGGTCACGTGTATCCCAAAGACTATAGACCCATTAGCTTAACACCATTTCTGCCCAAAACCTTTGAGAGGCTAATAGATGTGTACATAAAGTCCACAGCCAACGCGGAGAAGACGGATATGGTCTTGTTTACAAAGAGGAACAAGGGCCCAAATTGGACCAGGCCTAAGTTAGTAGGGGTGATCCTACAGGAAAAACCTTGCACAAAATATCTAGGAATCATCCTACACAGTAAGCTGTCATGGAAGCTCAACGTGGAGGAGAGGGTGAAGTAGGCTTCAGCGGCACTTTATGCATGCAAAAGCATGCTGGGATGTATGTGGGGTTTATCACTCTCTCTTTCTCATTGGGTTTTTACAGCGATTGTAAACCTCATTCTTTACTATGGAGCTCTTGCTTGGTGGAAAGTCACAAAAAAAAACGAAACACCCTACCTCAAAAATTAGAGGGCGTATGCAGACCATCAATGCTTAGCATTGAGCCCTGAAAACAACCCCGATGGCAACACTGTATGCCATTCTGCACATTCCACCTGTAAACCTGGTAGCAAAGAACATAGCGTTAACAACTGCAATCAGGCTCAGTGCCTCGGGGCAGCTTGAGCGTCTACTATACGGCCATAGTAGTATAGCGTCATCAATTACAGGACGAACAAACTACCTTATTCCCTATCTGCGCTTCGAGGGAGGTCTTAAGACCAAGGGTGCTCAAATGGCAACCAAAGCAGTAGAAACACTGAACGAGCTTAAACTGCAAGCGTGTTAACTTTTATATTGACAGTCAAGCAGATATTACGGCAATAATCTCGCATAGCACAGCATCTAAATGCGTGTTAGAGTGTAAGCAGTCTCTGGAGAGAATCGGGACAGGGAGAAGCTTGCATCTATATTGGGTCCCTGGGCATATGGGAATAGATAGGAATGAAAAAGCAGATGAACTAGCTAAAGAGGGCGCATCCCTTAAACCTTTCTACGTCCCAATTATACTGGGCGAGATTAAAAGAAGGCGACAGGTGCACATGATCGACCAAGCGGGAAAGGTGTGAGTTCAAGCGAGGGGCTGTAAAGTGTCGAAGATTATGTGTAGGTCTTACAACCTTAGACTAACAAAGTTGCTTCTATCATTAAAAAGAGAGGACTGTAGACTCATGATGGGTCACATTTAAATTAGGCTTGGTCAGTGATAGGAAATGTATAAAGTGCGGGTTGGAGGAGGAAACGATCGAGCACGTTATGTGCTCGTGCTCTGTGCTTACCAGGGTAAGACTCCATCTATTAGGAGTGATAAAGCTGTCAGATCGAGAAGCAGCAAGTGGCTTAAGTCCTAGGAAGCTTCTAGTATTTGGCAAGAGGATGGAGTTGTTTTATAACATAGGCACTAGTTTTTGATACGGTTTCTCAGTTTGGTCGTTAAAACAAAATTCTGGTAACACTACGGACTCATTCAGTCTATGTGAGCTCCTCATGGATCGGCCGCTTCAACCTAACCTAACCTAGCGTAAATATTGCCAGGGTATCTTAATTTCATGATTTCAAGTAGCGATTTGAACATTTAAAACGCTCTTCTGAAAAAAGAGGAAAAATGACTTTGGCTGTTAAGGCTTGTGTGCACAAAAATGTCACAGTAATAGTATGGACAGTGTTATCAGGAATTTGGATCGGATTGCCGTTCTATCATTTTTCAGTCAAAATCATGGATAAATACCGCTGTTACTAGACTTTTACCATTTTTCTTTTCCACCTTCGTATTATTGTTGTCGAGGCCAATACCCGTCGTTTAACACCTCTCTCAATATTTTTGGACATGCATTAGCAGTCGACCCCTCAACTAGACTTACCAAAACTTGTTTAATTGGGTGGCGGAGCAATTTACCGTAGCAGCTACTTATTTGAGTGATTTGGTGCTAAGATAACTGAAATAGTTTTGTAAGATGTCCATAAACTTACGAGCCGTGTACGCGTTTGCAGGGGAAATGTATCCAAAGAAGTCTACAACACCAATACAATATGGAACTACTGAATTTTGTGACAAATGAGTATGCTCATTTTTGTAATTTGTTGCTATTTGAGATCATGGGAAGTATTAGAAAGTACTTTAGTTCCAATATACTTACAGACTTAATTGGCGCTTAACCGTTTAAACGGTTATGGCCGTCCAACAAGGAGCGCCAGTCGCTTTTTCTCTGTGACACTGGCGCCAATTGGTCACACCAAGGGAGTTTAAATCGTTTTTCACCTAGTCCTTCCAGCGGGGTGGGGGCCGCCCTCTTCCTCTGCTTGCATAGGCGGGTTCCGATAGAGACACTTTCTTAGCCGGAGCGTCATCTTTCATTCGCATAACATGGCCTAGCCAGCACAGCCGGTGCGTTTTAATTCGCTGGACTATGTTGATGTCTGCGTAAATCTCGTACAGCTCATCATTAAATCTTCTTCGGTACGAGATCGCTAACTCGTAGAGGTCCATAAATCTTTCGAAGAACTTTTCTCGAACACTCCCAGAGCCGCTTCATATGATATTGTCATGATCCATGTTTCTGCACCATATAGCAGGACGGGTACGATAAGTGACTTGTAGAGTATGGTTTTCATTTGCCGAGAGACGACTTTACTTTTCAATTGCCTACCTAGTCCAAAGTAGCATTTGTTGGCAAGAGTGATTATTCGCTGGATTTCAAAGCTGACGTTGTTGTTAATGTTAATGCTGGTTCCCAAATAAACGAAGTCTTTTACTATTTCGAAATTATAGCTACCAACAGTAGCGTGGATGCCAAGGCGCATATGCACTGGCTCTTTGCTCGATGAAGGCAGGTACTTCGTTTTGTCCTAATTCACCATCAAACCCCTCTTACCGCTTCTTTTTCCAATATGTTTGCTCTACTTTCTTGTAAGTTAAGCAAATATAAAGAGTACCGAAATAGCCAACATTAGTTGGTGCCGGTGTTAGGCATTTTCCTGTCCACATAAGACACCACCCCGTTTTATACATATATGTAAAAGAAAACAGCATGAGCCATCACTATGCTTGTGCACACATACACATATACTAGCCTGTCTCCTCCTGCAAGTTCCCATTTCATTGATTTTTATTTTTTAGTGCATTTTATTGTGTTTTTAATATTACTAAATGTGCCGCTTTGTTTAATTAAATCCTGTGGAAGACCTCGTCTGTACCGCTAAAATTTGATTATTGGAATTTTGAAGTTCTTGAATTGGAACTCGCGATAATGCGTCTGCACCTACGTTAGATTTTCCTTTAATATATTCTATGGTAAAATTATATTCGGACAATTCCAAACGGATTCTGGAAAGTTTCGACGACGGATCTTTCATATTAAATAAATAAACTAGTGGACGATGATCTGATTTAACTTTGAAGTGAGTGCCATAAATATATGCACGAAATTGCTTTATTGCAAAATATATTGCCAAAAGTTCTAATTATATTATTGCTTTATTTTGTTCCGATTTGCTAAAGGATTTTGAAGCAAAACAAATTGGCAAGTCGTTACCGTTATGATTTTGACTCAGTATCGCACCACAACCTAACTTTGAAGCATCGACCGTAATTAAAAATTCCTTGGTGAAATCTGGATATTGTAATAGTTTTGGAGAAATCAGACTTTTTCTTAGTTTTTCGAAAGCTAACTCACATACCGTATCCCAATTAAATTCAACCTTTTTTCTACTCAAACGATTCAATGGAGCTGCTAAAGAAGCGAAATTTGGAATGAATCTCCTATAATAATTTACAAATGCCACGAATCTTCGGACAGCGTCTTTATCGCGTGGCTTAGGATACCTTTTAATTGCTTCAATTTTTGAATCGTCTGGTAGCAACCAATTTGCTGAGCATTTATGCCCTAAGAAAGTTACTTCAGGTCTAAGAAAATTACACTTTTTTGGGTTAAGTCGCAAGTTGAACTTTCTACAGGTTTCGAAAACTTTTTTTAGATTATTGAGATGATGTGCTTCGCTACATCCAATTACTATTATATCGTCTACATACATAAAGGCTTGGTTGGGTGAAATACCAGAAAATGCAATTGACATCATTCTTGAAAATGAATTTGGAGCTACGTTTAGACCAAATGGTAAAACCTTCCATCTTATTTATTTCTTCGCGCTGCGAATAAGGTAGGCGATAATTTTTAATGTATACTGGCGTCGTATCGTTTAGTCTTAGTTTTTGTTCATAAAAATTGTTTATTGTCATTTTATCGTTGTCTAGCGCAAAAATATCGGAATATTGTAAACATAAGTTAATAAGTTTATTTTCAGCATAATTAGGTATTTGTTTTTCTAAAATGCTTTTAAGTTCTTTAATACGACTATCTTGCTTTACTGGGTTATTGATTTTATAAACGTTATAATTAGAAAGTTTTTCGGTTTGAATGTTGTGGTTGTTTACGTATTTTACGCTATTTGTGGTATTTACTACCTTAATGATCGGATTACTAATATCAACTATTCATTTCGCTGTGAAAATACCGTCAGAAATCTCTTGAGAATCCACGAAAAGTGGTTCTGAGTCTTTTTCCAAGGCGAAAATTCTATAAACTTCGCAACGAGGTGGAATAACAAATGTATCGCTTTCCATTCCGTGAAGGATGGGAAGTGCGATCTTTTCATTGCCTATCCAGAAGGAAATGCAATTTGTTGCATAGCTGATGTCGCATTTATTTGTTTTTAGGAAATCCTTACCAAGTGTTCCATCTGATGGAATGTTGAAATCATTGCCTACCACGTGCAACGTATGTTTGATATAAAAATTTGAAAAGTGTAAGTTGGTTGTAAAAGTACCTAATGTAGAAACTGTATCTGTAGTTACTCCAGTAATATTAATTGTATCATTGCTATTAATTAACAAATTTTTATTAGGAGAAGAAATTTTAATTAACGAAATGTCGGCTTGTGTATCGACTAGAAATGTACAAAATTTGTTAGAGCCAGTAATATTTATTTGTATAAAATCGGAATGAATTAGTTAGTAATTTGTCTGGTCCTCCCTCAGTGTTCGCTCTTGAGGGGCTTCCCTGTTTAAAGCCCGAACGCTTGCATTTCTAGCTCTATTATTGGAAGTGTTAGAATCGCTATTATTGCTAGTACGACTATTGTTGCTATTATTATTACTATTAGGCTGATTCCGATTTCCGCCGCCGGAACGGAAATTTTGCCTTTCATTGCCGCGATTGAAGTTGTTGCCATAGTTACTGTTACTAAAGGATGGTCTATTTTGTCTATAATTGTTAAAGTTACGATTTTGATTTTGGAAATTTCGACCTTGGTTATTACTTTGAAAATTTCTAAAATTGTTATTGTTACGCGCCCTAAATGCTAAAACTTGGCGTTCTTTTATTTCATTTGATTGCTCTACAATCAGTTTGGCTACTACGTCCTTGGAATCAGAAAAATTGGTTGAAGCGAGGATTGATTTTACTAAACTTGTTTTTGCGTTCAATCGGCAAACGTTAACTGTTTGCTCGATGGCGATTTCACGGGCTTTGGTCTGAGTAATCCCTTCGATAATGAGCGAACGCTCTAAAGCATCAGACAATTCCTCGACGCGTTTTGCAAAATCGGTGTAATTATTATTATTAACTTGCAAAGCTGCAATTTTTCCGGCCACAACTTTGGAGTTGTCGGGTTGTATACGGTTACGTAGTGCTATTTTTATATCGTTAACTGAAAGTACTTGAGTTGGTATCGCTTCTCGAGCTTTACCATCGAGTTTGGATTTCATATATGAAATACAAATGCTAGTTAAATTTTCGTCGACAAATTGTTCGATTAACTCAATTTATTAATGAAGAATCGAGACCTAGGGGCTCACCGCTATAATTTTCACGCATAATACCAGCACATATGCCGATAAACGTCCTTTTTTCTTCAGGAGTCGCCATATTTGTATCGGAATTAGGAGGATTTGAAATATTTGTTTCGGGCAATTCCTCAAATCCGTAAAATTCTCCGGACAAAGAAAGTCTAACAACAAGGTTTTTGATTGTACTGGGCGAATATTGTGGTTGAGCCTTCGGAAACTGGGCTTTTAAAATCAAGATTTTTGGAATCGGAACTTTCGGAATTAAAATTTTTGGAATTGGAATCTGAATTTTTGGAATCTGAGTCTTGTTCTGAAATTCTGGGAACTACTTTTTGGTTTCTAAGAAACATATGTAGTAGGAAGCAAAGAAGAAATATTTAAGCTGATTAAAGTCGAATTTGTAGAAAGTGCTTACGAAAATTTAACAGAAATAGAAATTGAATTGAATGTTGATGTGAAATTGAAAGAATTATCCGGCAATTTAATGAAAGACTGAATATTTAATGATAAATTGAATGTATATTGAAGTAATTCAGTTTAAATTGATTTCAAAGGAAAAATATTTTATTTTGGTAAAAGGACTTGGCTGTTGATAACGGACGCACCGCTTTATTAAAAAGATCTCAATGTGATTGTGCTTTTACGGACGCACCGTTTTTATTAAAATTGTATGGTTTTATTTTTATAGATACGGGCGCACCGCATCTTTTCAAATTTGTAATATGAATATCCTCGGACGCACCGGGATTAAAAAAAACTTCATTGGTTGTTTACAGTACCACCGTTTACGCAAAAAAAATCTTTTTGGTTAATTACGGAACCACCACTGTATGTTAAAAAAAATATTTTTCATGTTATTTTTCTTCTTTGATGGAGCCCGCTGTAGGGCAGAGTGGGACTAAAATTAGAAAAAACGTTTATTGAGTTTTGGCAATTGTTTTAATAATCACAACGTTGAAGCAATGCAATAATTGAGAAAAACATTTTTTCTGTTTTTGTCCGACCCTGTCCCACAGTGCCTACCTTTAATCCTACACATATAAAAATATGTATGAATATAATACAAGAAAATTTTTTTTGTAATAAGTATTGTGAGTAATTCAATTTAATTAATTTAATTTTTATTTGTATTTTGCAATGAGTTTGCAAAAATAATATTTGAAAATTTAAGAGAAAAAAGATATGAGTGTAATATAAAATATTACATTTTAATGAGTATGAAGAGTTAGTGTCAAAAATGAAAATGTGAATATAATATGAAATGTGTTTTCATTTTATTAAAGAAAATTGAAAAATATTAAATATTAAGCGAATTGAAAATATTAAGCTAATTTTAATAATGTAAAATTTTTGCACACCATACCAGTTACTGCTTGGCTCGATTTACCGCTTGCTGTACCTGTTGTTCTACTGCTGCGCTGCGCGTTCTGCCACTGCGTGTACTGTACTGCTGATGCTGCTGCTCTTGGATGGCGTCACTTATTTTTTCCGCTATTCAGTTCGTACGGTGGTTTGCCGTTATTGATGTGGCGTGGCTAGTGCCGTTTGTTTTTTCACCAAGAATTTGGTACAGTTTTACTGAAATTTTGTTTTTGTTGTTTTAAGTGTAAATGTTAAATTATGTATTATTTCTGCTGCCGTTTAGTTTCTTTTATTATTAGTAAAAACAATTTCTTATTATTTCCGTTTTTTAATTAGTTTTTGTATTATACGTGTCTATATGTTCTTTAAATGTCTTTTAAATTATGATAATTTTCCACTAGCCACTGCCATACACCACCAACACTGACTTTCCTTGTAAATTTTAATAATTTTTCGTTGTTGATTTAAATGTTCGTATTTTTTTTGTAATTTTTTGTTGATTTTGTATTTTTTTTTTTTTTTTGTAGAGATTCTTTTTTTTTTAAATGTTTTGTAATTTTTTTGTAATGGTTTTTCAAATTTTTGAATTTTTTTTTGTAATTTTTTAAAGTTTTCGAAAGAACGTTTTTTTTTGTAAAAAGTTTTCGTTTTTTAAATTTTTTTGTAAGAGTTTTGCATTTTTATATATTTTTTTGTGATGGTTTTTAAATTTTGTAATTTTTTTTTGTAGATTTTTAAGTGGTATTAAAATCTTTTTTGTAAGGTTTTTGTAAGTTTTGTATTTTTTTTTTTTTTTGATTTTTATGTTTTTTTTTTGTTTTTTGTAGATTTTTAAATTTTGTGTAAATTAAATTTTAATTCTTTAGATAAAAAAATTTTTTTTTGGTTAATTCATTTTTAATAAATTTTTGATTTTAGGGTTTTAGCCTTTTAACTTTTTAAAATTTTAAGCTCTTTTTTTTTTTCTTTTTGATTTTAAGTTTTTAAGAGGCCGGCCTCTCCACGCCTATGGCCGCCATTGCAAGTCCTGTCGCGGTCGCCATTTAAGGTTGGCCTTTTGACGCCAACCATTTTTTTTGGTATTGGGATATACTCACGCTTGGTCGTGGGTATGCAGCCCACTGTGCACACACACACACCGCACTTACGCTAAACTTTTATTCTTTTCGTTTCTTCTCTTTTTGTTAAACAAATGAAATCGTTTTTTTAATTTTTTTTAACACATAGTTTTTCTTTTATTCACAACTTAGTTCGATCCGTAAATCCTTTTAATTATAAACTAGTTTCCTTTTTGTACAACCTTATTTAAAACAAACTTTTAGTTATTTACGTATTTTATATTCTCTGTTGACTGTCCTTTTAACTGTACACAACTTATAACTTTTTCTTTTTTCTGATTTTTAATTTCGCATCTATTGTGTGTGCCGGTATACTAGCAACTATCTTTTCAGTCCGCCGGCTCAATTCAAAAAAAGGTAAAATGTACCCACGCTGCGTTGCCAATTTTCCTATCGCTGAATGCCATTGCCACTGCTGAGTACAATTGACATTGCTGTTCAGCAACAGCTGACGGCGATGCCACTTGCACGCAGGGGTGTGTTTTGTTGCGTAAAGGCGGGCAACGCGGTGCGGTTATAGTATGTATGTATATGATGATTAATTTGTTTACGTACATACAAGTGTGGCAGCTTGCTTTATTGTTGTTGTGGCTTTATTTACTTAGTATCAGATTAGTGATGTGGGTTTCACTTAGTGTTACTAAAATTCGTCACAATATGTTGCGCTGGCAACCCTTTGACAGAATTGCGCTACACAACCCCTTGAATTGATTTGGTGTTTTAGTCGCCTCTTATGACAGATGTACCTACCGCAGGTATATCCTAAGCCTCCTAACCCGCTGGAGGGGGGGGGGGGACCTGTGGATGATATATATGAACTCTACTAAAAGCGACTACTTGCTACTTTCTCATACTAAATCTGGTGCCACGCCAAAAATGCTTAAACGTTTAATGAAAAGTACTGCACTGCTAAGGGACCAGAGCCTACGTATGTGCTTGTATATAGGTCCACATATTATTATGGTGAGTTGGCACTGTAGTTGTTGTTGTATTAATGATAAATACACTCCCCGAAGGCTTTGGGAAGTGTTATCGATGTTGATGGTCCTTTGCCGGATATAGATCCGGTACGTTCCGGTAACACATCACCATTAAGTTACTAGCCCGACCATCTCGGGAACGATTTATATGACACACTTTAAACCTTCTAGGCCATCACACCCTCCCCACCCCCTAGTTCCAAGATGAACTTGGTCCCGCCAGTGCCTCGGCTGTTAATGAAATATGATTCGCCACGGGTAGATGAGGTTGACAATTGCGCTGTAGAAGCTATATGTCATCCTCCCAGCAGATCCTTGCAGCGGGACTGCGCCATATTCTCCTGCTACGGGAAGGTATCGCAGCCTAATTTAAATGTGACGCCAGAAGGCGGTGTCCAGTCAGAATACCAGAATACGCTTGGTCGATCATGTGCACCTCTCGCCTTCTCTTAATCTCGCCTAGTCTAATTGGGACGTCTACGTAGCAAACTTCAAGGGATGCGCCCTCTCTAGCTAGTTCATCTGCCTTTTTATTCCCATCTATTCCCATATGCCCTGGGACCCAATATAGATGTATGCTTCTCCCTGCCCCGAATCTCTCCAGAGGACTCCATGACAGCTTACTGTGTAGGATGATTCCTAAATATTTTGGGCAAGGTTTCTCCTTTAGGGTCACCCCTCCTAACTTAGGCCTCAATTTGGGACCTTGTACCTCTTTGTAAACAAGACCATATCGGTCTTACGTCATCTGCGTAAGCCGTAAGTTTTACGGGTCCCTCATTGAAACGCCTGAGCAGTTGCTTGATGACCAGTGTCCACAGCAGAGGTGATAGCACCCCTCCCTGCGGGGTGCCCCTGTCCACTGATTTCGTGACCTCGTACAATCCCCATTGTGATGTAATATTCCTGCAATTTAACGTGCAGCCGATTCATGTGGTTAAGGCTGAATGTACTTTAATATAATTAGGACCATCCATAATCGCCCATTTAGAAACATTGTTGAAAGCCCCGGCAATGTCTAAGAAGACTTCTAGAGCATATTCCTTATATTCCAGCGCTTTCTCTATGCTTATTACCATCCTATGCAATGCGGTGTCTAATGACTTACCTTTGGTCTACGCATGTTGTGTTGTGAAGAGGAGCTTTTCATCCACGTTGGACCTTATGTACACATCTATCAGCCACTTAAAGGTTTTGAGCAGAAATGATGCTAAGCTAATGGGTCTATAGTCTTTGGGATACACGTGACAGATCTTCCCCGCCTTTGGTAGGAAAGCTACACTAGCAGTTCTCCAAGAGTGCGGTACATGATTCAGTCTTATGCACCCATCGAATAATATATTTAGCCATTCCTCGACCGTTCTACTTGAAACTTTTAACATGGCAGGGAATATACCATCTGGGCCCGGCGATTTAAACTTAGAAAACGTCTTCACCGCCCATTCGATCTTGGTATCGGTCACCAAGCCCGGCACTACCCGCTACGTGATCGAAGTGTGATTGCTGTCTGCTTACTTACTTACTTAATTGGCGCTCAACCGTCTAAACGGTTATGGCCGTCCAACAAGGCGCGCCAGTCGCTCCTTCGCTCCGCCAACCGGCGCCAATTGGTCACACCAAGGAGTTTAAATCGCCTTCCACCTGGTCCTTCCAACGGAGTGGGGCCGCCCTCTACCTCTGCTTCCATAGGCGGGTTCCGATAGAAACACTTTCTTGGCCGGAGCATCATCTTTCATTCGCATAATGTGGCCTAGCCAGCGCAGCCGCTGTGTTTTAATTCGCTGGAATATGTTGATGTCTGCGTATAGCTCGTACAGCTCATCATTAAATCTTCTTCGGTACTCGCCATCGCCAACGCGTAGAGGTCCATAAATCTTTCGAAGAACTTTTCTCTCGAACACTCCCAAAGACGCTTCATCCGCTGTTGTCATGGTCCATGCTTCTGCCCCATATAGCAGGACGGGTACGATAAGTGACTTGTAGATTATGATTTTCGTTCGCCGAGAGAGGACTTTACTTTTCAATTGCCTACCTAGTCCAAAGTAGCATTTATTGGCAAGAATGCTTCTTCGCTGGATTTCAGTGCTGATGTTTTTGCTAGTGTTGATGCTGGTTCCCAAATAAACGAAGTCTTTTACTATTTCGAAATTATGGCTGCCAACAGTAGCGTGGTTGCCAAGGCGCATATGCGCTGACTCTTTGCTCGATGACAGCAGGTACTTCGTTTTGTCCTCATTCACCATCAAACCCATCTTTACCGCTTCTTTTTCCAGCTTGGAGTAAGCAGAACTAACAGCGCGGGTGTTTAGGCCGATGATATCAATGTCATCAGCATATGCCAGTAATGGCACGCTTTTATAGTATATTGTTCCAGTGCGGTTAAGTTCTGCAGCTAGTATAATTTTCTCCAGCATCAAATTAAAGAAATCGCACGATAGGGGGTCACCCTGTCTGAAACCTCGTTTAGTTTCGAACGGCTCAGAGAGGTCCTTCCCAATTCTGACTGAGCTGATGGTGTTGCTCAACGTCATTTTGCACAGCCGTATAAGTTTTGCGGGGAAACCAAATTCAGACATAGCGGCATATAGGCAGCTCCTTTTCGTGCTGTCGAAGGCGGCTTTAAAGTCGACGAAGAGGTGATGTGTGTCAATTCTCTTTTTACGGGTTTTTCCAAGATTTGGCGCATTGTGAAAATCTGGTCGATGGTAGATTTACCAGGCCTGAAGCCGCACTGATAAGGTCCAATCAGCCGGTTCACGGTGGGCTTCAATCGTTCGCACAATACACTTGAAAGGACCTTATATGCGATACTAAGGAGGCTGATTCCACGATAGTTGGTGCATTTTGCAGTATCCCCCTTCTTGTGGACTGGGCAAAGAACACTTAGATTCCAACCGTCGGGCATGCTTTCGTCCGCCCATATTTTGCTAAGAAGCTGCTGCATGCGCCTTACCAACTCCTCGCCGCCGAACTTGAATAGCTCCGCAGGCAATCCATCAGCGCCCACGGCCTTGTTGTTTTTCAATCTGGTTATTGCTATTCTAACTTCGTCATAATCGGGCGGGAGGACATATATATATGTCACAATTTTTGATCTTCTTTCTTCCTTGCTTCGTCCAACGCATTTCTTGGATGGCGGTGATGTCAGATTTTGCTTTGATGAGGACATCAACCAGCCGGGCATCTGCACGAATCCCATTCAGGGAGCGGACGTTCCAGGTGCATGCCCTCAATTCATTGTCCTTCAAACGTTTGCCATGGTCGTCATCAAGAGAGAGTGTATTTATCCGAGGCTTGTTGTTATATTTCATTGGAGTATGGTTTTACGTGGCGGGTCCCAAGCCCAGCGCACAACCCGCTCAGCGGGGTTGAAAATATTAGTTGGCACGTTTATATAGCGAGCCGCTTGCTCCAAGACAGAAGCCCGCTTGCAGCCGCACCTAGAGGTGTACATACGCTGCCGATGAAATCTCCCCCGGCTAGCCCTTAAACCGATTATGTCAGAGTGGCCTAGCCAGGTTGTCGCCTTCTCACATTAGCTCACCGCTAAACGGGTGTTTAGCGGCTACCCAGAGGATACTTGGCCGCAAGCGACCGGCTGTAGTGAGCTGCTTGAACCGCATGCAAAAGAATCGCTCTGGCCATTCCCAGGTGAATGGCGGTCAGAAGCTTTCCCCACTTTCGTGGACTTCTACACACGGCCCCACCCTCCGCAAATGCTGTCTGCTGGCTCTTCTAAATCATCTCCCGATGGGAAATGTGTATCGAAAAGCACCTTAAGGGACACCTCACTATTACGTGACCATTCCCCGTTCTCTTTCTTTGTTAGTCCCTGGACTATGTTTCCCCTTGCCAGGACATTTTTCAACCGTGCTGTTTCGCTGGAGCACTCTATGTCCGTACAAAAACTTTTTCATGAGATTCTCTTCGCCCTGGAAATTTAACGCTTGTAGATCCTCAGTTGATCCCCGTACTCGTCCCGACACACTTCGCTTTCTACGGTCTTTGCTAGCTCAAACATTTCTTTTACTTGTCTTCTTAGAAAACTCAGCTCATTGATCCACCATGGCCGCTTTGCCTTTTCTGTGAGTATTCTTAGAGGGCAAGCTCTGTTATACGCAGTCATAAGCGTATTTGTTGGGAATTCATTAGACCTCCACGTTGGCAACTTCTTTGGGTTGTCCCAGTTTTGTTTCTACCTGTTTCTGGAATTTTGTCCAGTTCGTTGACCTAGGGTTTCTAAAGGTTCCTCCCTCCTCTATGCTCTTTAGGGGGATGCTGAATCTGATATACGCATGGTCGGAGAAGGATGTTCTTTCAAGAACCATCCAATCATACCTTGATATATCACGTTCGGAGCTCAGTATAATATCAAGAACATTGCTGGATGTTGGACAAATGTATGTAGGGACACTTACCCTGTTGGCTATCTGCAAATTGGTTTGCAGAATGTAACAATATAGATATTCGCCTCTCTTGTTCGTACCTCCTCCTCCCCACGCATTGTGGTGCGTATTTGCATCCGCGCCTATGACCAACCGCCCTTTGCGCCCTCCGTCCTGTACTAGCCTCTTGCACTTCATCGGTGGAACCTCCGCAGTATAGGCCATGCAGCAGGATACCAGGATAAATGTCTGTTTATTCTTTTGCTCCACGGCCACAACTACTAGGTCCTCAGTTGTGTAATTAGGCAGCATATATGAATGCAGCTGTTTACTTACCATGACTACAGCTCGCACCCGTCCTTCCGTTTGCGCGTAGTAGACGCCAAATTCCCTCGCGCTAAGTCCAGAAATCTTTCCTTCCGATGAGAGCCACGGCTCCTGGATCAGCGCCACGTAAAACGAACCCTCCTTAAGGGTTAGAAGAAGTTCGTTCGACGCCACTTTACTGTGTTGGAAGTTTATCTTTAAGACTCGCAGCACCATTGGGCTGTTTGTTCCCCCTCCAGCACCTTCGCCGTGACGTCTTCTCCATCCCCTTGCCCTTTTGGTTTAGATTATTCTCTATTTACGGTGGATGTAAGAAAATATTTTGTATTTTAATTTATTGAATAATTTGGGAAACATTAAAACAACGTAACATCTGTGAGCGCGGCTTTGATTCCTAAAGTCTCTTTGTTGATCGTAATATTAGTAAGTTGTACTCACAAAGAATGGCATGGTAGTTAATATTTTTGAGGACAACAGTTGGCAACATTTGGTAACATTTGGTTTCACAAATTTTTACTAGGGTTAAAGTTAAAAGAAATTAGTTCAGTGGCAATTGGTTTAACTGCAGGCATGATGGGCTTACGAAAATGAGAATAGAGAAAGAGGAGGTAAAGATCGATTTCCGCTGGAATGAGCTCGTTTTTTCTGGCCGGAGATATACAAGTGTAAAGTCGTGCTTCTGAAATCGTCATAGAGTGGTGCATGGTCACCGAGATAATAAAAAATGCGGTTCAAGTGTTGTCTCAAAAAATATATAACCGCGATCAATAATATATAATAATATTGTGACGAATATTACCATAAACTCCGGGCGGCCATCGTGGTGTGATGGTAGCGTGCTCCGCCTACAACACCGTATGCCCTGGGTTCACGCCCCGGGCAAATCAACATCAAAATTTTAGAAATAAGGTTTTTCAATTAGAAGAAAATTTTTCTAAGCGGGGTCGCCCCTCGGCAGTGTTTGGCAAGCGCTCCGGGTGTATTTCTGCCATGAAAAGCTCTCAGCGAAAACTCGTCTTGCAGATGCCGTTCGGAGTCGGCATGAAACATGTAGGTCCCGTCCGGCCAATTTGTAGGGAAAATCAAGAGGAGCACGACGCAAATTGGAAGAGAAGCTCGGCCTTAGATCTCTTCGGAGGTTATCGCGCCTTACATTTATTTATTTTTTAATAATAAACTCCCAACACAAAAACTTTGAAGCCCTCCACACTGTGTACATAAACACATCAATCATCATTTACACTCATATATATAAGGCACGCAGAGATATTACGCGCAAACACTTGTAATCATCAGCGAAGTATTACTCACATATACATACGCTTATGGATACAAACTACAAATATACATGTATATAGCTAATTACAAGTAGGAGATATGCACAGCAGTTCTAGCAGGCAAAACGTCTAGACTGTAGTAGAAATATGCGAATGAAGCAGCAGAGAGTATAAAAGAGCGCAAGCGGACAATCATGAATCAGTTTGATTTAAGCAAGCTATCAGTTGCGATGTATAAGTGTTATTGTGAAGTACTTTAATAAAGGTCATTTTGCATTATTGAATAGTGGAGTTATTTATTCAACAGTTTAGTGATTCGAACGTTAGTAGAAGGTTGCAAATAAGAGGAATTGCACTAAATTCGTTACAATATATATAACTAATATACATTAATCCATTCTGCGTGCATAAGAAAAGAAAGACCAGCGAATCTGGATGAGTTTGGGGACCCACAGCAGAAGGACCATCAGATTCCTTTAATTATCAGTTTCAGCACAGACAGCCAAAAGTCATGTGGCTACGTGGATTTTTTTTTGAGTTAAATATAAATAGGGAAAAATTAAGTAACCCTAGCTACTTAAAGCTAAAGTAAAATTCCCTAAAACGAGTGTTTTCTATGAAACGAAACTTCAAAAAAAAACATAGTTTTTTTTTTTGTATTAGATTGTCGAAAATTTATTTGGATTAAAACCATATAAAATTAATTAAATTTTAAAGAAGGCTACTTGTAATCTTTTGAAACTGTTTTAAAATTGCCTTCGAGTGATTGAAAAGAAAATGGAATTGCAAATATTTTTTTTGTGTTGAATATATAGCCACATCCTAATGTGTAATGTACATACTAGACCCCTGCATGAATGCACAAAAATATGCCTATGAATACATTCACACAAATTTTGTACAAGCACTCATTCAATTCACTGGCATGAGAACTTATGGGTATGAGTACAAAAGGCTGTGAGTTGAAAAATATACAAGTACTTGCACGGTCTCGTCTCATGCAGCACAACCAAAAATTTTTTAATATAAAGATATTGCATGCGCGAACTTCGGTGGAAAGCAGCGGAGCGTAACAAAATTCTAGTAGGTCACTTTCACCACACCAAAAACTTTAACACAATTTTTAACATAATCTAAGCACAGAAATACACTGATTGGACTTTTAGTGAGTAAAAGTTAAAATTCTGAACACATTAGCTGAATAAAAAGTGTACAAATAATTATTAAATAACAAATACAGACAGTGGTAGTTTAACAAATTCCGCTGTGGTAAGTGGTGAATGTGACCTACTAAAATTTTGTGAAGCTTGCCTCACACGATTTTTCGTCTATGCAATGTCTCTATATTATATCGTCTCTGGCACAACTACAACCAATGACGTCAACGCATGTGTGTAGTACAACTTGCATATTCACTAGTACAACTTGTATATTCAGTATATTCTCAGAAACGATATAATATAGAGACATTGAATAGACGAAAAATCGTGTGAGGCAAACTTCACAAAATTCTAGTAGGTCACATTCACCACTTACCACAGCAGAATTTGTTAAACTACCACTGTCTGTATTTGTTATTTAATAATTATTTGTACACTTTTTCTTCAGCTAATGTGTTCAGAAATTTAACTTTTACTCACTAAAACTCCAATCAGTGTATTTCTGTGCTTAGATTATGTTAAAAATTGTGTTAAAGTTTTTGGTGTGGTGAAAGTGACCTACTAGAATTTTGTTACGCTCCGCTGCTTTCCACCGAAGTTCGCGCATGCAATATTTTTACATTCAAAAATTTTTCATATTCTTGTATATTCAGTAGTACTACATGTATCGCAGGTGTACTTGTGTATACAACTACAGTTTGGTGAATTTTAAGGAATTATAAAAGTGTACACTAGTTGCCCGTGTAAAACCCATTTATTATAACAAAATAAAGTGCATAAATGTGCCATTTTAGGATTTTATTTATTTTTCATATTAATGCGTTTTCTTATGTTAGATATTAATATCTCTTTAACTAAGTAGCTTTAACTTATACTATTTAAGCAAGTAAGTTTTTTTTATATATGTTCTAAATATTTTTCATATTGATATGTAAAAACATAATTTTTTCAACACATGTCCGATTAAATCCTAGTGAACTACGCTTGGAGAAATCCGGAAAATAGGCATTCTTTTTGTTTGAAAGAGAATTCCGCTGACAGTTTTCATTGTTTATCAAACTGTCTTCATTTATTAGCCTTTCAAGCAAAGTTTTACAATGTTCTTTGATTTCATTTTTCTCAGCAGCAGTAAATTGGGAGAGATTGTTAGTGGGTGGGAACAGAAATAGAGCTATTTTATGAATCATTGTTAAATTAATAAGTAAAGTGTCCTTAAGCAATGTACGCAGCCGTAGCTTCAAATCTTGTATGCATTCTGACTCATCGTTGGTTGATTCACAATGTCGCATTAAGTAGTAAACATGTACTATTACTAAATGTAAGGTTGCATAGCTATCGCCTTCCAAATCTTTTGATGCTTCCTCACATAAGCCAGCACTTTAAGGGTATCTGTTAAGGCATTTAAGCTTATTCCACTAATATATCTCAGTTGACGATTTTCCTCCAAAATATTTCCAACGTCAGACCAGTTATTTTTGAGAGCATGTAGTAAACTGTGTTCCATCTTTTCGGAGAAATGCTTTTAAGGGTTGTTGTCAATTGTGCATTGGCTCCAGATTTCTTGAAATACCTGACGACATGTGACATTTTTCTTTCATTTCGCTAATATCGGCTGACTGGTTAAGAGATGTTTACACGATGTTGTGCAATAAATGGGTAATACAAAATATGTGGTTTTGATGTTGGAAAGCGGCTTTCATGTTTGTTCCTCTATCCGTAACAATAATGGCTTTATCCAAGGAGCAATCAAATTCGTCCAACGCTTCCGTTACATTTTGCAGAATTCTTTGATCTATTGTGAAAAAGTTCGTGAAAAAACAATCAGGGTATTGAAATAGGCAATTCTTACTACAGGGCTCGGAGTCCATGGACTTAAAAGCAAGCAGTTTTGTGACTAATTTTGGATTTGTAATAAAGTGAACCATTAGTGATAAGTAGGAATGCTTTGAAACAGTGTCTGTCCATATATCCGAAGTGAGTCCAAGAAATCCGCCACTTAGTTCCTTTAGTTCTGTTCTCATTTCATCGAAGGAAATATTGTAGAGCTTGTCTATGTTTCTGGATATAGTGGTAGGGTGTGGTAGCAATTTTTCAACGTCTACATTTGGACCATACTTGGCTCGTATTGACAATATTAGCTCTATGTATTCCTGCAGGCCTTCATTCTAGACAATTTGAAACGATCGGCAATTTTTTACAACTCATCCTGTAACAGATCGGACAACGTCCTTTCTTGTTTCGTCATCAAATCTATTCGGCGCCTATTGTCAACTCGATCTGTAAAATTTTTGTAACACTTTTGTTTGACTAAATTCGATGTGATCTTTGTAAAGGTTAAAACGCTACTGCAGTCTTTGCAAGCTACTACTTTGTCCAAAAAGCTGACGCCAATATTTGCTTTGCCGAAAATATTCCAAACTTTGCTCTTTCCGGCAGTTAAAATGATTTTATCGTCTCCCTTGACTATTCTTTCTTTTATTTCGGCAAATTGGCGATTTTTTACGGACATCGGTGAATTGGCTGATGTTAATTGGTCCATAATATATATATATATATTTGTGCACTGGCGGCCACCGTGGTGTGATGGTAGCGTGCTCCACCTACCACGCCGTATGCCCTGGGTTCACACCCCGGGAAAAGCAACATCAAAATTTTAGAAATAAGGTTTTTCAATTAGAAGACAATTTTTCTAAGCGGGGTCGCCCCTCGGCAGTGTTTGGCAAGCGCTCCGAGTGTATTTCTGCCATGAAAAGCTCTCAGTGAAAACTCATCTGCCTTGCAGATGCCGTTCGGAGTCGGCATAAAACATGTAGGTCCAGTCCGGCCAATTTGTAGAGAAAATAAAGAGGAGCACGACGCAAATTGGAAGAGAAGCTCGGTCTAAGATCTCTTCGGAGGTTATCGCGCCTTTCATTTATTTTGTTAAATATTAAAAGGCTTAAGAAAAAGTATTGTGGTTTAGTTGGTGATACTTCAATGTAGTTATCCATTGGTATGATCTTTCTTCAGTTAATTTCTCTATTTATATAGTTCTATTCCGCGCTTTTTTTCACAGCGTATGTACATGTATTCTATATATACTGAAGTGCGTTAAATTATATAAATAGTTAAAGAAATAGATAATGAAATTTTTCTACAATGCAATATGTATACACATAAATATATCCTAACCCATTTTTAAGGCCATAATCGATGGCCTTCAGGCAGGCAAATGTCTATCATCATACAAGTGTATATATGGTGATTATCGATGCACAACATACATGTTTCAGGATAGTTAATTATTAACGTTTTACCAACTAATCAATGACTTTAAGCCTAGGATAATTCTATACATACATCAAAGAAGTTGATGGTGAACAGGGATAACGGCGAAATATATATTTTGAAGTTTTGTTAATTTTTGAAATTTTTGTATGAAAGGCGGGAAACATTGCAAATTTCTCCAGCATGGCTGATTTGTAAACGTTTATTAGCTCTTAAGAAAAGATATTTAGTATTTTGCTTTCTTATTAAAAAATTTTGCATTCGCCTCTTAAAAATACCTATATTTTTTGTTACGTTTTTCATAGTTTCAACGCAAACATTTAACTTTTCATAAATGCACACATCGTTTTAGAACAGGCATCGGCAAATTGGAAATGCAGATGTGTTAGTAAGAGCGGGATAATCGCGCACATCACTTGATGCATCGGTTTGCTTAGTTCATTCGCTTATTAGCAAGCGACAAGACAAGATTGTTTGTTATTATATTTTTAATGCGCACAATGGGAAGGAAAAGGTTTATACAATTAAATACATTGTATTTGCGCAAAAGGATTGGTCAACATTAAATATTTTTCGCTTGTGCGCATTGAAAAAATTAAACGATCTTTGCTTGTTGCTTGCTAATAACATTCGTCAACATTGCGAGACGCACACAATCGATGTTACTGCGCCAAATGCTCAGTGACTACTAAACTAAAGAGAATAAGAATACGTGTGAATTGAGTGTGCACAATTGTGCCACTAAATGCCGACCCCTGTTTTAGAACGAAAACAAATACATAGGCACTTAGTACTCATAGTATATTCATTGGTACAACTTGTACAACGTTTATCTCATTGTGCTTCTCGATGAGACATGTGTATGTATGAATTTCTTTGGTAATGATATGAATGCCCGCATGTACAACGCAGACAAAATGCGGGTACATACAACTTCTCTTTGCATACCATCACTCATACAATACAAACTCATTGGCGTGAAGTACAATGGATACTGAGACAGTATCAGCATGTCTCATTGTACATTCACGTGTGAATGCATTCATGCAGGACTCTAGTACATACATACGTTTGTATGTAAATTTTAATGTGTTACCTACATACGCAAAACAATTATAAACTAAATTAATTTACTAATGAAGAAGAGGAAGAAGGAAAACTAAGTGAAAGATAATTAATTTAAAAACGATATATAAAGATTATTATGATCGGTTAATAAATTAAAATGCCACCTCACTATTGCAGTTCAGCTAAGAAAGATAAGGTTGCATTGGTTTCCATTTTTTAAATAACCTCAAGAAGATTTTTGATCTAAAAGCAAATTAAAATTTCAAAAAAAAAAAAAAAAGAAAAAAAATTTGTTTTCCAAGAGTTAAATTGGACAAATTGCCTCTTATTTTCTTATAAGATGCAACTTCATATACATACATATTACACCAACACGGAACTCAGATTCTAATTAGAATCGTAATGCAGAGAGAGAGAGGGTAAAATTATTTAAATTTTCAGCTACCAACTCAGCTCATCTGGCGCCTGCTGACGACGTTGGAGTAAGACGTAAGTGCTCTTAAATTGTTTCTTTTATAATTTATAACTAGTGTTGTCACTCTACCACTATAGTGGAAGATCTACCATTATTTAGGCTAAAATCCGGATCTACCACTCCTACCACTTTTTTTTTTTTTAAATCTACCACTTTTTTATTTGCCTGCATTTGACTATGTTATTCAAGTTGCTCACAATGACCTAAAATTAAGGTTTTTAAGTATGTTGAAAATTAAACGTAAAGCACACTCTGTATAAGTTTTTCAAATTTTCACCAAAGAAATGTGTGATTTTATGATACTTACGTACCTTCGAAAGAAATTATTCAATTTTATGTAAAATTTAACTTTATTGATGGGAAATTCGTGTCAAAAGCTTTGTAATAATCTGATTTTTCGATTGCTGAGTGGAATATCGCCGTATCTCTGCCGCCGTTTCGAAAACGCCCTATCCCAAAAAATTTTGGATTAACGCCCTATTTCAGAACTTGTTTCAAAACGCTCTATCTCATCTTAAATTTAATAAATTTGTGACAAGCTGGGACGTTTATGAAAAACATTTTGGGCGTTCTTCAATCGAGTTCTGAAATAGGTCGTTTTCAAAAGAAAAACTGAAATATGGTGTTTTTGAAAAACATTCTCAGATAGGGCGTTCTCGAACTGACAGCCGAGATACGAGCGATATTCCACTCAGCCGTCGATTGCAGTATCCGATGGATGCCTTCGATGTCACGGATGAAAATTGTAAGATTTAATAAATAAATTGTTTTAATGCACAAACAAGTCTATTTCATTACATTCGGGCTATTGGTATTCGTTGGATACCATTGAAATAATTTGTTATTTTTAGGTTTCTTAGTAGTATTATTATATGTTTGAACTATGTGTTATGAAAAATGGAATATTTGGAGACTGTAAATTAACTTTAGTCGTAGTATCCACGCATGGTTTGTTAAAGTTCTTGGTCGGTAGTTCGCATTTGATTATCAATTTCAGCTGTTAAGGTTTTTGTAGTAAACAAATTTTCAAACTTTTAAGACTAGTTCTTTAATACATATTCAAATAGTTTATTAAAAAAAAAAACCCTTAAAAACTACCGACTGCTAACTTCAGAATTAAAAACTAGGTGAGAGTCCCACTATTATTTAATTATATTTTTTTATTTGATAAGGTCTAAAGCCTATACATACTCTTCATACAGATGTTTATATGTATGTTGTTAATGCACTTGAAGTTGTTATGTTCGTTTTAATGGTTGAATAATAATAATTTGAAAAAAATTGGTTTTAATGTTTTTTAAAATGCTACCACTATTTTTAGGAGATCTACCACCCTTTTTTTTGAAAATCAGCACTAAATAGATTTTAGAAGTGACAACACTGTTTATAACCTCAGAACGTTTATATATATACATATATGTGTATGTAATTTCTTAGTGAGAAGAAAAGTAACATGAAAACGGAATGCATATTAGAGTGTCATGTTACTCTCTTTCAGTTTTACATAATTTTCCATATTTATGCTTTACTTGAGAGTTATTGTGGTTGCCACTGTAAAATTGTAATTAACCTTATTAGAAGGTTTAGATTCTAATTAGAATCCTTTTGTTTGAAATTTTCCTTCTTAACCTTGTCAATGGCCTTATAAATGAAATTTACAGGTAATTCGCACATATCAATCAAATTGGAAAATAAAGAGAAGGTTGTTGAATTTGAAGTATGTTAAGCATTAGGGATGTTCTTAAATGCAAAGATAGATACATTTTGTGATAAAATTGGAACATTTTTTTTTTTTTTTTTTTTCGAATTTCCTCTTGAACCTTTTAATCAATAAGGTATGTGTATAGGCAATCTAATTGTATGTTATGAGATTAAACTGAAATTTAAAGCTAGTTTATGAATTATTTACAAAATAAGTTTAAACTCTATATTAATAAATGAATAAACATGTAATAGATTTATCATGAATCGGTGCTAACTTTTTATTTAAAACAAGTAAGGAAAGCTAAGTTCGGGTGTAACCGAACATTACATACTCAGCTGAGAGCTTTGGAAGCAAAATAAGGGAAAATCACCATTTAGCAAAACGAACCTAGGGTAACCCTGGAATGTGTTTGTATGACATGTGTATCAAATGAAAGGTGTTAATGATTATTTAAAAGGTAGTGGGCCTTAGTTCTATAGGTGGACGCCTTTTCGAGATATCGCAATAAGGGTGGACCAGGGGTGACTCTAGCATGTGTTTGTACGATATGGGTATCAAATTAAAAGTATTAATGAGGGTTTTAAAACGGAGTAGCCCTTAGTTGTATATGTGAAGGTGTTTTCGAGATATCGACCAAAATGTGGACCAGGGTGACCCAGAAAATCTTTTGTCGGGTACCGCTTATTTATTTATAATGTCATACCACGAACAGTATTCCTGCCAAGATTCCAAGGGTTTTTGATTTCGCCCTGCAGAACTTTTTCATTTTCTTCTACTTAACATGGTATGTGTCACACCCATTTTACAAAGTTTTTTCTAAAGTTATATTTTGCGTCAAAAAACCAATCCAATTACCATGTTTCATCTCTTTTTCATATTTGGTACAGAATTATGGCATTTTTTTTCATTTTTCGTAAATTTCGATATCGGAAAAGTGGGCGTGGTCATAGTCGGATTTCGCCATATTTTATACCAAGATAAAGTGACTTCAGATAAGTACGTGAACTAAGTTTAGATAAGATATATCGTTTTTTGCGCAAGTTATCGTGTTAACAGCCGAGCGGAAGGACAGACGGTCGACTGTGTATAAAAACTGGGCGTGGCTTCAACCGATTTCACCCATTTTCACAGAAAACAGTTATCGTCATAGAATCTATGTCCCTACCACAAGGATTGTTAAATTTTTGTTCGACTTATGGCATTAAAAGTATTATAGACAAATTAAATCTAAAAGGGCGGAGTTGCGCCCATTTTGAAATTTTCGTTTATCTTCGTATTTTGTTGCACCATATCATTACTGGAGTCGAATTTTGACATAATTTACTTTTATACTGTAAAGATATTAAATTTTTTGTTAAAATTTGACTTAAAAAAAATTTTTTTTTTAAAAGTGGGCGTGTTCGTCATCCTATTTCGCAAATTTTTATTTAGCACACATATAGTAATAGGAGTAACGTGCCTACCAAATTTCATCATGATATCTTCAATGACTGTCAAATTACAGCTTGCAAAACTTTTAAATTACCTTTTTTTAAAAGTGGGCGGTGCCACGCCCATTGTCCAAAATTTTTCTAATTTTCTATTGTGCGTCATAAGGTCAACTCACCTACCAAGTTTCATCGCTTTATCCGTCTTTGGTAATGAATTATCGCCCTTTTTCGGTTTTTCGAAATTTTCGATATCGAAAAAGTGGGCGTGGTTATAGTCAGATTTCGTTCATTTTAAATAGGGATCTGAGATGAGTTCCCAGGAGTTGACATACCAATTTTTGGATAAGGCTGGTATTTCCGCATTTTTTCGGCGCTGCTCAGTCGTTTTGAAGTTATACTTCTTTATGCGCGTTATGAAAAATTTATGAGAGTGAAATTTAAACAAGTAAAGGTTTCTAAGTTCGGGTGTAACCGAACATTATATACTCAGCGTGAGCTTCAATTATACATTTCATTTCAGATAAATTACTTTTCAACATAACACGTGGCACCGCCCGTTTAAAAAAAAATGTCTACCCATTTCCTCTTACAATAAAACTTGATAAGTGAAATATCATTGATTCAAAATAAAGTTTTAGCTTATTATTTTAGTCTACGACCCTTCTAAACTTGTTTTTTATCTAATTTGCCGTGGTCTTTAACCTATCCCGTCCATTTTTACTAGAAATATTTCCTACTATAGGTATAATTTGTGTACCCAATTTTATTACGATCCGTTAATTTTTCTTCGAGTTATGGCTCCCGAAACATAGAAATTTCTTAGTTATAAAAGCGGAGGTGCCACACCCATTTTCAAAAATTTTAGTGTTTTCCAATTTAATGTTATAATTCAATTTAAAAAGTAAAATTCTATTGATACAAAGCTCTTTTTCGCTAAGATATAGCTTATTATTTTCGTCTACGACCCTTTTAAAAATCTTTTATATAAAAGTGGGCGTGGTCTTCAACCGATCTCGTCCATTTTTTCAGAAATATTTCCTACTATAGGGAAAATCTGTGTACCGAATTTTATTGCGATCCGTTAATCTTTCTTCGAGATATGGCTCCGGAAACATAGAAAATTCCTTAGTCATAAAAGGGGCGGGGCCACGCCCATATTTTAAAATTTGAAGTTTTCCTATTTATTGTTATAAATCCACTTGGGAAATGAAATACCATTTATATAAAGCTCTTGTTTGCAAATATATAGCTTATTTTATTCCTCCACGACCCTTTTAAAAATCTTTTATATAAAAGTGGGCGTGGTCCTTAACCGATTCCGTTAATTTTTCTTGAAGGCATTTCTTATAGTAAGGGGAACCTCACCGAATTTTGTTACGACAGGTTTAACGCTTTTTCATTTATGATTAATAATATTTGTGAAATTGATTTTATCACAAGTGAGCGGTACCACGCCCATTTTAAAAATTTTTTTCAAATTTTTATTAAGAGTCTTAATATCAGTCCACATGTCCAATTTCAGCATTCTAGGTGTATTATTTACGAAATAATCAGGCTTTTTGTGTTTTCCAAAATGTTATATATATAAAAAGTGGGCGTGGTTATCATCCGATTTCGCTCATTTTCAATACCAATCTATTCTGGGTCCATATAAGCTCGCGTACCAAATTTGGTGAAGATATCTCAATATTTACTCAAGTTATCGTGTTAACGGGAAGACGAACGGACGGACATGGCTGAATCAAATTTTTTTTCGACACTGAGTATAAAAAATGTGACACAAAAGTCACATTTTTGAAAATGCCTTTTGAACGCATGATTCAATTACTAGAGCTTTGTTCTCCAATGATGACAGATCTTTGACACTCCCAAATTGAAAAATCTGGACGGCTTGCTTTTACGAAGTAAGGAAAACGGGGTATAATTCAACCCCCTTCAATGAAAATTGTAGTAGAAAAGTATCTTTGGTAGTATATTTGTAGTGATAATAAATTTGTAAATGCCAAAAGTTTTTGGGGAAATAATTCATTTTCTACTAAATATTTCGTGAATTGATAAAGTTATGTTGGTTTGGTCATTCTTTCAGAAATTGTTTGAAGAATGCCGTACGTTAGAATTTTCTCCCAAAATTTGAGCATAAGTTCAATACATTTTGCAATAAGAGTAGAATAGGGCGGTTTTGTGACAAATCCTGAATTGGGAAATTTTTGAAAAATATTTTGAGATTTTGAACAAGCAGCCGATATGGTGTGATACGCTACTCAGCAGCCGCAATGAACTGACAAAAACAAAAGTAAAAGAAAATGGCTTATTGTCTAAGAACTTTATATTCCTACCTTGATTTTGACGGAAGAGTTAAGTTTTTGTGCGGTCCTGCTACACAGGGAGCATTCACCTTTTTATTATGAAATTTCGGAACGCTCTTTTCCGTTAAGTATTCATTGAAGCGTTCCGGATAAACCGTTAATTAACAATATTCGGAATACGTTCATTTGATACTACCTCACGAAATCCGAGTATATCAAATGTAAACCGATTCCCAAAATTCTTAAATGGAGACGAATGTTCCGAACATACGGACATGCACATAGGCAATAGAACAGAAGGTCGACTTTTAATACGCGCCCAAAAATATCGATAGAAGTGTCAAAAGACGCGTATTGACCTCGATAACGATAATTCGAAGGCGGAAATAAAAATTTTAGACCAATGAGGTGGGATCAAAATTAAATGCGTGCAAAATCCCTTTGTACACAACATCTTTTTCAGTTCACAAAAACATTATAACAATCACATAAAAATTGACAACTTCAACTGCAATTATCTCCGGACAGAGATACAATTGTGCTTTTCCGCCGTCGAGGTCACCTCTCTCGACATTTTTGGACGCGTATTAGCAGTAGACTCCTGTTCTAGAATAATAATAATAATGAATAAGTTAACATGCCCAATGAGTACATTTCGTTATGGCATCTCCATTATTTACTAATGACATTTTTACGCGAATCGATTTAATAATCGAGCTTTTGACGTTGAACGATGAATTTTGAATTGGTTTAGGTTTCGTATATCAATAGGTTTACGAAAGTGCAGGATTTCTTGGTGTCCTCACTTTTCATAAAATTACCTATGTTCAATATTCAGCCATACTAATGGATCGAGGCATAGCTAATAAATTCACTGTAAAATTTAAAAAAATGTTCTTAGGAATTATGCAGTTCAGTACTTATCCGGAATTTGTAAACGGATTGCTTCTTAATTGCACTACTAATATTTTTTGAAAATTCGCAAAGAAACAACACAGTTAACGGATGTCAATTCGATTTGGGAACAAAATGGCCGCAATTGTCAAAAAATTGTCTGTCGAGCAAACCTCTTGTGATTGAATCATTGTTTGAACGTGCAAACTGGCTTTGAGTGGAATGAACATATAGATACGGATGTACATATGTACCAACCAGTGAGCTGCAATTATTCATCTTTTAAGGTTATTAGTGGACTAAGTAAAAAATGAGTATTAGTGCGTATGTAAACAAAGAACATCAAGCACTTATATCCACTAACACACATTTACAGTCATGCTTCGTAAAATGAATAACCGCTCATAAGCCACGAAGCAGTTCAGTACTCAATTGACTTATTGAGCAAGAAGGTCAACTGTGTTCTACGAAAACACTAATTGGAATAAGTAAGACTAATAGTGCAATAAAATGAATATAGTCATATCAGTCTACTGGCGTTAGCAACACAACGATGTGCACGAAACTAAACTGAATACAGCGCCAAAGTAAAAAAGATGATAAACGAAGTATACAGTGTATTACACACGAAATCAAAGTGCTACTGAGTTAAAGCGACTATGCCATCAGTTTATACTCAATATGGGACATATGTGTTGCGGGGCACTCGTATGCATTTTCTATTTTATGTGCTAGTCACTCATATTATTTGTCTGTACTTGGCTAAGTACACATTTAGACACAATTTTTTGGCTCATGACTAAACGCACTAATTTTATTGATACTCAAAGCAGATCTCTGGTACCAACCAAATAGAAATAGCGCCTCTATTTTTGGTATGTTTGTATGGTTGTATGTACATATGTATATACAAATGTTTGTGCACTAAGCTAATTTAATCAATCTTATATATATATTTCTTCTCTATGTGTGGTTGTATTTAAAAATAATAACATTCGATTAATTCGCGAATATATGCTACACTTAATGTGAGGAAATACATTCTTATTTATCAAAATTTGCAAATTTAAGCTGAACTGTATGGACAAGGTTTTTCCAGTCTCCTTATTGTTTTATTGAAATTAATTATTAGCGTCCAATTAAAAACTATTTTTGAATGATGACCCGGGGTGGGCGTGAGCTTAGCACCTACTAAGCGACCATATATGTATACGATAAGCAAGAGCCCAACTGCCACTTCGTCAAAATCAACGACAGCTCTTTTAGTTTGATTTCGATGGTCCAAGAGTAAGAAAGTGTCGCACACGCGATTAAAACAGAGTACCAAAGAATGCGTGTGACACGTGCTTACCGTTCAAGCATTGAAATCAAACTAAATAAATAATTGATTTTGCTTTCGTGATCGCTACGCGTTATTGTTTACTAACTCATTCCCAATTTGGTAACTATGTAAATGTAGTGGTGCCCACCGCTGATGATGACAAAGAGGTATACATAAGTAAACTCAATTTCTATATTCCTATAGATGCCGTCTTATACTGTTTTCACACAGACGGCTTATTGAATAATAAAGGCAGTTTTCTACATTAAGACGCTTAGTGAGCTCAATCTTCCCTACAAAATTCGAATCTATAATTATTTCATTAGTAGCTAATCGAATGCCTAATGAAGTCAAAAGCACAATGCAACTCTGTTTGGAGCGTTCAGTTTCTCAGTTTTTGGTGTGCTCAGTGCTTAAAAATGTCATTTGTCAAAGTAAATGTCATTGTCTACATGGCGGAACGATACAAGGTGGCCACATCGAACAGCTGATTATAACCTTTTTTTATTTGATTTGATACATCAACTTCCGCCGCAGTACGATGTTGACATTTGTCCATCGAATTTACAAAAACAAAGTACATGGAATTCTTATTTATGTTTGTAGGTATGTCACCATGCTGCCACCTTGTATCATTCCGCCATGATTGTCTGTCATATAGCATTGTCATTTTATTCGCTTGACATTTCATCCTTCATACTAATCGAACAGTTACTTCTGTTTGAAAGCAAAAAATTTACGATTTAATTAGAAGGTGAAATGAGAAAACAGTATTAAGCTCATTAAATTTTAAATCGGTAGCAAATTAACATCCCATTAACACTTAATACAAGACCTTGATTATGTCAACGCATTTAGTTTCGAGCAGTGTTGTTGATCAAAATTTAGTGCACTGCCCCCACCTATGGTTTTGTGGGAGGAGAACACAATAGAACTAATTAGCAGTTTGTAAACAGATAGAACTAATTAAGTATTCCCTTTGTACTTTTCTCTATTTGTTCCTTAAAAATACAGTCATTGTACACACATCACATAATCGTTCTCAAATTAATATACCAAATCAATTGTGCAAATACTTACAGTGATGGAAAGAAGAATACGGACAATTTACTCCCAAATACTAAATCAATTATATCAGCAGAACTTAAATATCTTCCTTGGAATAGTGCACCCTATAAAAATAACATTTAAAGGTTTTTGCAATAAATTACATTTTATGACTCAATAACCTGTATTACTATTTTAATTTACTTTACATGTATAATCGCATTGGTGTTGTTATTTGTTTTTTTTTTTTTTGTTTTAGGTGTATCACCTATATAGGTCTACTGCTCGTGGTCAGAAAAATATGATTGTGTGGATTTTATTTTGTACAGCCCTTTTTAAAAATTTGCACGCTCTAATGTGGATATAAACACATCGATATATATACAATTTTCTTCACAAATACTAATAGTAATTTTTCTGCACTTATCAAAAATTGGGATTGGAAAATAGAAATTAATCTCTCGCTGGTGGATCCGACTCAAGTCTTGACACTTTAATTTTCGAAAGTAATAGAATGGTGGATTTTTACTCTAAATGGTAAGCAACCATGATAGGTGACACAGCGACGCAGAAATCTCAGGATGCCATGCCCCACACAGTGTCAGCATATTTCTTGGCAGCTGCGAAACAACCATATTCCCCATGGCAATCGTCCCTATATACTACGCGAGGCAATATCATAAATTCGTGCGCTCATTGACCAAGGCTTTCAAAAACGTTTTTGGCATCCCCAATCCAACAACTTGCGAGGTCACACTTTGCTCCTCTGATCTAAGCAAAGGATTTGTACCAATGCTAATTACCCACAAACTCACTAATTTTATCCCAACTAATAAAGTCTCCAAAGTCAGCTGAACCCTACAAAAATCGACATGGTTATCACGGTATAACCCCCAAGAAACCCTTGTCGCTCAGATTCGGATGGGTACCCAGGGAGCAGTCCTGTAACTAGTATCGGTCTTCACCACTTAAGTCAGTGAGGCAACATAACCGGATCTCAGCAGCCTACTCAAGCGCTTTTGCGAATAGGAAGACACCCCAGCAACCCGATCAAGATCGAGAGCCAATGTTGTGAGGCCCTCTAAACCACCACAACAGGCGACTCCCTGAAGGACGCATTATATACAGCACCTCTACAAGTTCGTTTTCGAAAACGACTTCGAAAAAATGTATTGCAAAATCGTAGTCAAATAAGAAGATCAATACTTCCAAAGAACTCTCTTTAGGAAAGCCCCTCACAATCCGAAAGCAGATTTCAAAATAAATAACCGCAACTTTCGGAAAAAAGAAAAAAAAAACACAAATGAAAAAACCCTCGCCTCTAACATCTTACTACGAGAAACTTACGTAGATGATGTCCTCTCTGGCGGACACGATATACAGTCCACTCTCTATTCTGTGACCCAAACTATCGAAGCTCAAAAATTAGTAAGCTTTCATCTAAGAAAAATAATCGCAATCAAACAAAAAGACTGGAATCAATACCAGATTCTGATGTCCTAGATACAGAATTTCTCAAATTCCATGACACTACTAAAACCTGAGGAATTCGATGGAACGCATTAACTGAGTGGTTTTCGTACTAATACGACCCAGTTCCCGACTTTAAGTCAAATAGAAAACGGCAAATACTCTCAGCCGTAGCGGCAGAATGGCTATCACCAATAATGATTTTAGCCAAAGTCCTTCTCCAACAGCTCTGGTAAGAAGGAACCGACTGGAATGGACTCCAACAGCTCTTTAAGCCGAACACAATCTGGCTAAAATACACCCCTTCCAACCCATCCCCTCCAGAGAAAAAACACATTAGGGCCATTTCATCCGTCACACTCAAAACAACCCGATATCCAATTCGATAGCCCCCACTCACAGGTACGACGCTAAAATAAAACTCATAACGTTAATGCAAAGCCATCATATCCCAGCAGAAATCACTCAGTTAGAAGAATCAAACCCTATCAGCAAGAAAAACTCCCCTCGGACCCTAAATCCCAAATTGACGGTCGTTTAGTTAATGCTAATATGAGATCTAAAGTACGCTGTACAATTATTATCCCAGACAACTAGAAGTTCAGCTCCCTGATTCTAGATTTGCTCCATAAAGTTTTGTTCCATGGCGAAAAGCAACTAATGACCTACATGATACAGAAGGAAAACTACATTCCAGACTCAAGCAGGAAGTAAAAAAAAACATATTCAACTGCAAAGCGCGCACGATATATAAGCAAAGAATGTGTTGGCAAATATTGGCCGCTATGCCCCGAATGTGGTGTCACTTACTAGCTGTCCTTTTACGTCACTGGTGTTGACTTCGCTGGTCCATTTATGGGGAAGAAGACCCCTTGCGACAAGCTTCATACGCAAAAGCATACGTTTGCGTATTTGTATGCTTCTCTACTAAAACGGTCCTTCTCGAGTCTTGCAAAAGTTAGACAACTGAGGTCTTCAGGGCAGCCTTCTCTCGTTTCGTTGGACGACGCGGATTACCGGGCAAAGTAATATATGATAATGAAGAGACATTCGTTGGTGCCAATCGAGCTATTCCAAAAAAAGAGCTCGCAATATTCATCAAAGAAGCAACTGTAGATGTATCTGAAAGATTTGCGGTACCAGGTTTTCCTTGGCAGTTTAGGGGGCATAAATGCCCCAAACATAGGCGTCCTATAGGAAGCTGCGGTAAAAATCTTTAAGACCCATTCCACAGGAAATCAAAGGTTTACGTTCGAAGAATTCACAACACTCCTCTTTCGAATAAAAGCAGTGCTTAATTTTCCCCTGTCTCTCCTATGTCACATGATCCAAGTGATTTATTAGCCCTCACTCCAATGCACTTCCTTCCAGGAGCCCCCTGAGCATCCTTGCCAGAAACGAATGCCGAAAACTTATCTACGACTACAAAATAACAAAGGTTAAAGGTTCTGTATCACCAATTTAGCTCACGATGAAAGAATTATACAAGATTTATATTAAATGGAAACATCCCCTCTCGAATAAACCTTTAAAATAAATAAAAGCGACATTCTTAATACGAGTATATACAATAATTATACTTAATAAAGTTTATACTTATCTACAATAAAAGAAGAGTTGTGGCGCGTTTTTATTTCTAAAAGTGAAATACCGATATTTTCTCTTAAATATTTTCTTAGTGCTCCATATATGGGATATACAAGTGCAGTTCCACAGGGCTTTATAAGAAGCTTCAGCAGCAATTCTTTACCATTTATAATGCAAAAATATCAATAAACACGTTTTGTCCCTATAATTTTTTCCATTCCAAACCTCTACTCTTTCACCTCTTCGCAAAAGAACAACCTTTAAATGCTATTTTTATAGGGCGCATTATTCAATTATTATTTCCATCATTGTATATAAGTAAACAATTAAATAAATATATGCAAGGCGCGATAACCTCCGAAGAGATTTAAGGCCGAGCTTACCTTTCAATTTGAGTAGTGCTCCTTCTTATTTTTCATAAAAATTGGCGGGACTGGGCCAACATGTTTTATGCCGTCTCCGAGCGGCATTTGCAAGGCAGATGCATTTTCACTGAGAAGCTTTTCATGGCAGATATACACCCCGAGAGTTTGACGAATCTCTGCCGAGGGGTGACCCCGGGTAGAAAAACTTTTTTTCTAAATTTTTGATGTTAGATTGCCCGGGAGTTGAACCCAGTACCCAGCACCACGTCGGCTACTACAGGCTGGGTACACTCAAAAACATGAGAGTGCTGATATATCGCTGTGTTAATGTCTTTGTTTTTGTATTCATTAATCGAATGTACCTAATTTAAAATGTTTTCTTGTCACACTTATGCTGCTACAATCACAAAAATTTAGAGGCTGTCTTTTTTCCAATTCAAAACTCATTTTTATTTACACAACAAAATTTTGTATAAATAGCACCCACATATTTCGACTTCCTTCACTTTAAACTAAAAAATAGACGGAAAATCATAAATTAAAATGAACTTACGCAATTCTTTCGTGATATTGCTTGTCGTCCTTAGCAGCCTTTTGATTAATACGAATTCGACATATCGTGTTATAGGAGGCAGAGATTCGAATAGACCGTATTTGGTGGCAATACATAATGACGAGTGTTATCGATGCGTTGGTACTTTGCTCACTTTGAACAAGGTTCTGACATCTGAATTTTGCTTGGAAGGTGTACTCCTGTCTGACATCACTGTTAATGCTGGTACAGCCAATTTGAATATAGCAGGAAAAAATAGCGCTGCGGCTCGTATAATTCGTCCATGTCATTTCAATCATCCGAGAATGGAAGAAATTGATATAGTCGTGATTGTATTAAAAAGAACATTCACCAAAAGCCCATTTATAAAACCAATATCTTTATGCGAAACTGAATTAGACGTGGGCAAAAAATTGGAAGTTAGTGGATGGGGTCCGAAAGATGGATACATAGGGCCAGCTTCGGATATACTCCAATCTACTGAATTTGTAGTAACCCCAATCAACGAATGTAAAGATTTTTATGCGCGTCTTTATGCGGAAGCAGGGAAAAATTTCCCAACAATAGTAATTTGTTTAAGATATCTGGGAGGGACTAGTGATACATGTTGGGGAGATGCTGGTGCACCGGCCATTGCGGAAGGAAAACTTGGTGCGGTGCTAGTAGGTGGGATGAACTTCTATAAGTCGACTTTATATACAAGTGTAAAAAATAAGTATGTTCGAGCTTTTCTAGAATTTGCGAAATACAATTAATTGCAAAGTGTTTTTTTTTAAATCGACTGCTGAGTTCACCTAACTCGGCTGAACGCCCCATTTCAGATCTTTTTTCATAAACATCCTAGCTCACGTCAAAGCATAGAATTTATGCTAAGATAGAGCGTTCTCGGAACGGCAGCGGAGATATGGTGATATTTCAATAAGCAGTCCAAATGGCAATATTTCTCTTTGTGTTATTTACAAATAAATAATAAAAAATATAACTACGTTTAAAATAAAAAAAACTTTGGCTGTATTCATTTGAGATGTGACGCATGCAAATGCCTTAGGTTGTGAGATCAAACTTTAAACATAGCTTTAAAGTTCCCCCCTTTATGAATAGAACATGATACAAAAAGGAACTACCGATATAAAGCCCGGTTTTTCAGAACAAGTTCAACTCAATTTGTCAATTAAACTACGTTTAAACTTATTCTACAGTTTTTCAGTCGACTTTAACTGAAGTTTAAGCTAAGCTTAAGCGGCCGCTCTGCCAGGGTTAAACTCTAGTTAACCTATTAGTTATTTGCGTTCATACGAAATAGCGTCATATACCCAACAAGCATTTGGCCTTGAGTACCCTTAGAGCTCATGTTTATAACTAGGCATACTTCTAAAATCTCAAAAGTTGTTTCGAAACAGTGGCTCAACTCGAGAATCATAGCGCACTCCTCAAAAGAGCAAAATATGCTATTACTTAAGTTGAAAAAATGTAATTAACAACTTGCGGTTCTCTAACTGGACTCAAATGTATGATTCAATGATGTTGATGTAGGATCTTCGGTGTGGCAGGCCGAGCACGCTACCATCACACCACGGCGTCCGCCCATATAATTTATTCCTGATTAATTACGCTTCATTACTGCTATCAACCAAGTGTTTATTTCTAACAATAAACAGCTGTTGGTTTTGGTGGTTGTAGCGGCAGCCTGTGGGTTAATGCGATGGTAAGGATGTTCAAACATTTACGTATGTATCTGGGTGCATATACCAGCATAGCTACGTTTACATGTGTTAGTAACTGGTAGGAAGCAAACACATGGATAGATGTTCGAACATGAATCTGTTAGTATACGTGAAGTTAGTATACGTGAAGTTAGTTCGTGAAAGTTTATATCCGTCGTTTCCCGCCAAAATAGGATTGTATGTATTGGTGTCTTTCGTTCTTGAGTGAAAGTGGTGAGAAAGAAAGGCTTTTGATTTATGGGGTACGACCACCAAACGATTGCAGAGAATGTCTCAAAAGAAAAGTTGACTTAAGTGAGTGCGGAAGCAAGTTTTAATTATGTATATTTTTTTTTGCGGAAAAAAAAGTTCGCGTTTTTTTTCATAAAACCGTGCTAACGGGTAATTTAGCGGAATCCCAAGGAGGAACCGGGATCCCATACCCTGCTTGACAACAGCCCCAGGTGAGTCCAGTGAAACCCCTTTCCCCCAGTCCATGGTGCATGTGGACTAATAGTAAGAATTAAAAAAAAAATGTTAAATGTGAAAATTAATTTAAATAAAATTACATACCTACAATCAATAAAATTTTGTGAAATAAATGAAATTATATACAAAGATAAAATTAAGTAAAAAAATAAAATAAAATAATGAAAGTTAAAAGTAAAATTAAATTAAAATAAATTAGTTAAAATTATAAAATAAAATAAGATATAAAACTAATTAAAATAAAATAACATACATAGATACGTAAAGTGATAAATTTGAGTAAAATCTAATACCTAGATAACCTTAAATATATAGATAAAAAAAATCAAATAAATAAATAAAATGACATAACTAGATGACATTCAATAAATATAGTGAGTCCACATGCACCCTAATGTATCTTTCTCGTTCGCCATGACCCTAGTCCCTAATATTCTTCCCTCTGCACATTTAGATTGCTGCGCAAAAATATGAAGTTGCCGCCATCACGAGCCACAAACGCAAAAATAAGGCGAGGTAGTATTAAAATTAAAGGAACTTGCCACACCAGCCACCAACACAGTCTAAACACACAAAAGCGGGGTAGTATTTCATATAGAGGAAGGGGAAGCATACAGACGGTGCCAGGCTATACGTCAAGGGAGTAAAGGGGCATCTGAGCGCTCCTGTCCTGGTACCGCAATCATTACACTTGAGCATAGCCTGGAGGAACACTAATTGGAGTAGAAAAGCAAGCCCGAGGAGAGAGGCCAAGAAGGGAGCAGAGTTATCCGTGCGCCGCTGCCGGAATCTATATTGTTTTTTTTATATTGTATTTGAATTTTGTTGAACTTAGCTGATATTGTTTTAGTTAGTTTTAATCACGATTTCATTACGTGAGTTTGATTAGTTCAAATTTTAAATTTAGCCTGTTAAGGTAATTTAACTGGAGTCTAAATCTATTCAATTTCCTTGTGAGTTTTTTTACTTTTATGAATTTATTTTGTTCTGGAAACCTGTGTAATTGTTAATATTTCTCCTGTTGTGTTCCGTTTCCTTACTCCTGCCCACCGTTTTTGCTATCTTTTCAACAGTCCACCTGTAACTTATTTACCTATTATTCCTTACCTTACTTTCTTGCCTATCGTCCCACATTCAACCTTTGCTTGGTCTTTTTGTTCGCTTCAATACCTAATTTCTTATATTTTGCTTTCTGGCTCATGACTTTTTTACTTTTTTCACCTTTTTCCCGTTTTTATACATTTCATGAAAATGAAATGGTATATTAATTTCGTCACGAAACCCAAAATTGTAAGTCCTTAAAGGAAAATAGATAGATGCACCATTAAGTATACCGAAATAAGCAGGTTGAAGAGCTGAGTTGATTTAGCCATGTCCGTCTGGCCATCTGTCCGTCTGTCTGTTTGTATGCAAACTAGTCCCTCAATTTTTGAGATATCTTGATAAAATTTGGTGAGCGGGTGTATTTGGGTGTCCGATTAGACATTTGTCGGAACCGGCCGGATCGGAACACTATAGCATATATCCTCCATACAACAGATTTTTCAGAAAAAGAGGATTTTTGTAATATCTTACTCAATTTAACAGATTGAAGCTTCAAACTTCACCATATACTTTCGTATATTGCACATATTGTTGCCTGAAAAAATTGATGAGATCGGTAGTATATATAGTATATATCCCCCACAACCGATTGTTCAGATAAGAAACTTTTCGTAATTACTGCCCTATTTTAAGAGCTAGAGGATTCAAATTTCAACGAATGCTTACGTATATAGCATATATTGTTGTCTGAAAAAATCATACAGATCAGTGGTATACATAGTAAATATATGGTGGTATATATATAATATATATATATAGTATATATATATATATATATTTTCGCAATTTTAGCCCCATTTTAACAGCTAGAAGCTTCAAATTTCACCGAATGCTTACGTATATGGCATATATTTTGTGTCTGAAAAAATCATAGAGATCGGTTGTATATATAGTCTATATCTTATACAACCGATTGTTCAGATAAGAAACTTTTCGTAATTACTGCCCTATTTTAAGAGCTAGAGGATTCAAATTTCAACGAATGCTTACGTATATAGCATATATTGTTGTCTGAAAAAATCATACAGATCAGTGGTATATATAGTATATATATGGTGGTATATATAGAATATATATATATAGTATATATATATATATTTTATCGCAATTTTAGCCCATTTTAACAGCTAGAAGCTTCAAATTTCACCGAATGCTTACGTATATGGCATATATTTTGTGTCTGAAAAAATCATAGAGATCGGTTGTGTATATAGTATATATCTCATACAACCGATTGTTCAGATAAGAAACTTTTCGCAATTTCTACCCCATTTTTACAGCTAGAAGCTTCCAATTTCACCGATTACTTACGTAAGTATATAGTATACATTGTTGTCTGAAAAAATCATAGAGATCGGTGGTATATATATTATATACTTTATATAAACTGTCATTTTTGCCCCTTTTTTACGGATAGAAGCTTAAAATTTCACCGATTGCTTACGTAAGTATATAGTATACATTGTTGTTTCAAAAAATCATAGAGATCGGTGATATATATAATATATATATGATGGTATATATAGTATATATATAATTTTTTTTTGCGATTTCGGCCCCATTTTAACAGCTAGAAGCTTCAAATTTCACCAAATGCTTACGTATATAGCATATATTGATGTCTGAAAAAATCATTGAGATCGGTGGTATACATAGTATATATCTCATACAACCGATTGTTCAGATAAGAAACTTTGCGCAATTTCTGCCCCGTTTTAACAGCTAGAAGCTTCAAATTTCACCAAATGCTTACGTATATAGCATATATTGTTGTCGGCAAAAATCATAGAGATCGGTGGTATATATATTATATACTTCATATAAACTGTAATTTTTGCCCCTTTTTAACGGATAGAAGCTTCAAAATTCATCAAATTTCATCAAATAGTTACGTTTACGTCATATATTTTTGAAATACGTGATTCGTTTTCATAGTTTTTACATGCAGACCACAAAAAACGTGAAGCTTTTTATCCTCACACAAAGTACCTACCTATTTTTATACCTTTTATGAAAATGAAATGGTATATTAATTTCGTCACGAAACCCAAAATTGTAAGTCCTTAAAGGAAAATAGATAGACCCACCATTAAGTATACCGAAATAATCAGGTTGAAGAGCTGAGTTGATTTAGCCATGTCGGTCTGTCCGTCTGTCTGTTTGTATGCAAACTCGTCCCTCAATTTTTGAGATATCTTGATAAAATTTGGTGAGCAGGTGTATTTGGGTGTCCGATTAGACATTTGTCGGAACCGGCCGGATCAGACCACTATAGCATACAACCGATTTTTCAGAAAAAGAGGATTTTTGTAATATCTTACTCAATTTAACAGATTGAAGCTTCAAACTTCACCACATACTTTCGTATATTGCACATATTGTTGCCTGAAAAAATTGATGAGATCGGTCGTATATATAGTATATATCCCCCACAACCGATTGTTCAGATAAGAAACTTTTCGTAATTACTGCCCTATTTTAAGAGCTAGAGGATTCACATTTCAACGAATGCTTACGTATATAGCATATATTGTTGTCTGAAAAAATCATACAGATCGGTGGTATATATAGTATATATATGGCTGCTACTGCTGGTGTTGGCACCTTAAGCCCCTGGTGGCAAGTTGAACGCAGTGCACCAAAGCATTGCCGACGTAAAAAGGTTCAGGATTTAGTATTTGAGCAAACGTTAGAAGCATTTACCGATTCGTCGTGAGTTCTTAACTATGTTATGTTATGCTATGTTACTTTATGTTACTTAATTTATTTCTTACTAAACCCTTTTATTACATTTTTTGATGTTTTGCACAGTTTCATACAAGCTTTTCCTGTTTCAACAACAAGGATTTATGTATACAATTTCTATTTCTATTGTTAGCTAAGAAATAATACATTCAACTTATCTTTCATAATTTTATATAGAAGGGGCTTTCCGTGCCAAGGCATTCCAGCGATTAATTGCATCAAAGATTTCGGCGAAGTTCGGACATTCGAAAAACGTTTTTATTTATTTATCTATATGAAACGGTTGTGCATTGGACTCGGTCTCCATGCCAATTAAAAAAGTTGCAAAAGATCACCTCTAAATTTGAAGAAACCACTTTATCCTTGAAAATTGAGTCAAAGTATTTTTTTTTTGTTTGTTTTTTTAGAAATGGTTATTTGACATGCGATTTCTAGAAAGAGACGTCATTATGTCTTGGGAACTCGTTAATTCCTTCTAATGTCTTCGGTAGAATGTTTCGACGTTTCCACTTATTGTCATGTTTATAGTTTGATAAGCCTAGAAGACAATAAAAAAGTGGATGCATTACCAACATCACTGACAGCAAATCATTAAATCTTCATCCGTAACTCTTCCTGAAACCTTTTCCCTCGTATACTCCCACCTTGCATAATTCACAGTTTCGATTTTATATCTATCAACAGTGACATGCCTGCCAAAACGCAAATGCGCTGACACTTTGCTTGACGACAGCAGATACTTCGTTTTGTCCTCCTCCTCGTTCGCCATCAAACTATATTTTCCAGTTCAAAGTAGAACTTTAGGCCGATTATGTTAATGTCATCATCATATTGCTAAGTTGTTGTTTAATTTTCTCTAGCATCGGCTCCGACAGGTCCTTGCCATGTCTGTCTGACCTTGTAGAAGGTCCAATAAGCGTATTAACGGTGAGTTTGAGTCCTTCGAACAATACGGAGCGAAGATCCCGGGTTCACGCCCGGACAAAAGCAACATCAAAATTTTAGAAACAAGGTTTTTAAATTAGAAGAAAATTTTTCTAAAGCGGTCGCCCCTCGGCAGTGTTTTCGCAAGCACTCCGATGTACTTCTGTCATGAAAGCTCTTAGTGAAAACTCATCTGCCTTGCAGATGCCGTTCGGAGTTGGCATAAATTAAGTAGGTCCCGTCCCGCCAAATTGTAAGCAAAATTAAAAAAAAGGTGCACGACTTTAATTGTAAGAAAAGCTCTTCCAAAAATCTCTTAGGAGGTTGTCGCGCTTATATGCTTCTTTCTCTCCATAAATGCTTGGTTGCAGATGAATGAGTTATTAACGAATTTCGTCTTTAAGCGGATAGTGCGGTGACCTTCGCCCACATAAATATTTAAAGAACTGATATTTGTATCTTAGCTGCCATTTCGAAAGCACCCTATCTCAGTCAGCAATTGTCAGGTGAGATAGTGTGTTCACAATGAAAAACTGAAAGAGGCGGTGTTCTTCAATAAAATTCTGCGATAGGGTGCTGCGTCGATATCTAAAGCCTTTTTCGGGAAATAAGCTGCGCACATTACAATATTAAAAAACTCGTATTTATGGCTCAAGAGGAAGCGGGAGCAGGGAATATGAAATATAAGGAATTGAATAAGGAGAGCGAGATAATAAGGGAAAGGGGGAGCGAGAGAAAGGATTATAAGTATAAAGCCAGTGATAAGGAGGATTATTCGAAGTGGGAGAAATGGAAAAGTAGGGGAGAAAAAATATAGTAAGCTATAAAAACTTCTCCCAGATGTTTAAAAAAACCCGAAATGTTGAATTATTCAGTGGGCACAACCGGTCGGATTTATTCGTGTCTCAGGGTGTATCAATAATATTGACTTAACTCTAGTTTTCAAGCCTATAGTAGACTAAGAAGCCACATTTATCAACTGCTTTTGGCGTTGCTGTGCATACGTCTCGAAACTTTCGCAAACCTTATTTGAGTTAATTTCTTACTTATTCATTCATTCTCTCACAATTTCGTAAAGGCGAAAAAGATTCGGGATTCCTTCGGATTGGTTATTTGAATGTCCGAGTGAAGAATACAACGGAAGCGTTCAGCAACTTCTTGGTAGTGGGCAATGGGTATACACTCTCTCACGCGGCAATGGCAAATCGTCATCACCAGCGATCTCACCGACACCATCTACAAGGTCGTCGTCATCTTCCACAAAGTGGTAGGACTATGCGGAATCCCATGATGATGAAGACGAAACCATCAGGGTTTGGAACGTCACACCATCACAAAGGTAGCAACAGTAGTAATAGTAAACTATTGGGTCGCGTGCCAGTATTGCTGTTAATATGAATAATTTAACGCATCAATTGGAAAAATTGCACAAATCCTGGGGCTCGACAGATAACATAATGCCACCACCACAAATTATCGATACCCTTATAAAGAGACGACAAAAATCTGCAACGACACCAACAACACGTTCCTCGGTAACATCGTCCATCTCCACAGATTCATCACGTGGTTCTATTTCTTCAACAAATTCTAGTACGAATTTTATTGCGATCTATAGTAGTACCCCAACAACACCAAATCAACAACGTGCACCTAGCGGGCGTGTACAGTCGGATATGATAATGAGTGGTCGTACATCGATGAGCAGTGGTAATTTACAATCTTCGCAATCGCAATGTTGAAGTATACATGCAAAGGTTCATACATCTTGATATGTAAATAATGTACTAAGTGGCTCAATTAACTATAATGATGTTCCGTGTATATGTGTATGAACTAATTATATATACTACTAGAAGACCCGGTGTGGCGGTTGGTTTTTCATCGCCAACCATTTCTTTTTACACTTTCTCATACTCACGCTTGCTCGTGGGTGTGCAGCCCAATGCGCACACAAACAAACACCCGCACTCACAAATTATTCTTTTATTGCATTGTGTTTTTTTCAATAGAATTTATTTAGTTTTTGTTTGTAATGTACATGTTCTTTTATTTAAACCTTTAACTTCCCTTTTTTTTTATTTGCACACTCAGGTTTAGTTTCACTAACTGTAATTTTTTGATTTTCAATTTAGTCCTTTACTTTTTGTACTTAAGGGTCGGCCGGTTCACTTCAACTCTCAACTCTAACTAACTAAACTAAAACTGCCGCTAACGCAACTATGTAGCTAGGCAGCTTTTCTTTACGTTGCTTAGCAACGAAATTAATGATGGCGTCGAAAATAAATCATGGCGTCGATCAACGGCAGTTTCAACCAATCAGAAACTCTCCAAATTGCTCGACTCTAACAATTTTAGTGATGCCGAGTGCATCTGATGTATGGTTGCATCTTGGACATTTCCAAAGAGGGTTGCCATCTACAATTTATTTTAATGTATTTTAATTTGGCACTACATCTTCCCCCTTTAGAAAAGAAGAATTTGGTGAGATTAGTAATTAATCTTGCCACATTCTTCTTTAGGCTCTAATATGTTGTTGTAATGTTATGAACGAAGGAGTTTGCTAGCATTAGGGTGCTCTAACCCGGGACTCATTCGTTCATCGCAGTGCAACTTCTAAAAAGATGATTAAAAATGAAAGTAATATTTTGAATAAAGTGAAATATATAAAAGTTGGTTCAAAATATTGAATTTAATGTTTGAAGTAAACCGGTTTTTTTTTTCTTATTGTAAAATCTACCTGCTTAAATGTATATTTGTTTGTTACATTTTTTTTTTTTTAGCCTTCATTGGCGGTTTTAAAATATATTTATATGATTAATAATAGATTATTAGATTAATTAATTTTTTGTACTCGATTTTTGTGTACAATTTTTTCGTTTTCTTTACTTATTTCACAAATAGTTACATTTGGCCCATCAATATTCTTTACTATGTAGGGACCTTGATATATATTTTTATGTTTATTCCTAGGTTCTGTTTGTACTAAAACTCTATCATTAATTTTAATATCTAAAGACTTAGCCGTTTTACCGTATAAATCTTTATTTCTAATCTTATGCTTATTAATCAAATTTTTTGCCATTTTATGCGATTTTTGCATTCTAAACTTAAGCTCTTTTGCGTAATTTTCTACGTTATAGATCGGATCAATTTGCTCTTTTTGCAATTCATGTGGCATTGTAGTTTTTCTGCCAAATATTAATTCAAACGGAGTAAATTTATTATCAAAAACCGAACTACTTGTAGTATTGTGTAAAAATGTAAAGTATTTTAAATATGTATCCCAATCTGAATACGTTTCATTCAGATACGCACGTAAGTATTCGTTAAAGACTCTATGATTTCTTTCAACAGTACCAACAGTTTCGTGGTGGTAAGCTGTTGAGAAATCATGATCAATCTTTAAAAGTTTCGTCAATTCAGAGAATAATTCGTTTTTATATTCCGTTCCTAAATCGGATCTAATAGCTTTCATTGTACCATATGTTAATATAAAGGTTTCAAAAATAGCGCAAGCAATAGTTTTTGCTGATTTATCTGGTACAGCTACTGTTACCAGGTATTTAGAAAAGTCACAAATCATAGTAACAGCGAACTTGTTACCATATTTGGATTCCGGAAGTGGACCTATTGTATCGACAATTACTATGTCAAAGGGTTTGCAGGGTGTTGGAGTCAACACGAGATTTTCCTTTGTTTTTGGTTTTACTTTATTTAAAAGGCATTTTTTGCAATTTTTGACAAATTTCGCAATGTCTCTTGTCATATTTTTCCAATAGTATTTTGTTCTTAATTTGGAATATAATCGTTTTGTACCGCAATGACCGCCTAACAGAGGGTCCTCATGATAAATTGTCATAAGTTTTTGTTTTTGCGCTGTTTCTGTTACAGTTTCTACAGGGTCTGTTAGTATTATTTGCAATGATTTTAAAATTTTATTACCGCTGATTTTAAAATTTGTAATTGAAAATTCTTTGAAAAATATATCATTTTTTGGCCATTCTAACTGCTTAATATTGTGACTGCCGGCTGCTTTTTCAAGCCTCGAAAATAACTCATCTAAATTTGTTTTTCCGTTAGCATTCACAAAATTAAGTAAATTTAATTTTTTATGTTTTAAATGCGCATAAATTTGTATATTAGAGATCTCATTATTTTTATTAAATTGTATAGTCGATTTTATTCGCGGTATCTTTTTTGAAAAATTGTATGAAAATTTGTCATAAACTTGTACTTTAGGCGTTTCGCAAAAAGTATCAGTAAAATTATCGTCTTTATTTTGTAATTCCTTTTGTTTGGTTTGTGATCGCGTTTGGACTGCTAAAACATGCTTTGTAGATTCTTTTATTTCGTCTATACTAATGCGTGAAAGAGCATCAGCCACAACGTTAGATTTTCCTTTTATATATTCAATCGTAAATTTATATTCTGATAGTTCTAATCGAATTCTAGAAAGTTTAGACGAAGGGTCTTTCATGTTAAAAAGATAAACTAGTGGTCTATGGTCGGATTTTACTGTGAAATTTGTATCATAAACATATGGACGAAAATGCTTTATAGCGTAATGTATTGCTAGGAGTTCTAATTCGATAATTGCTTTTTTCTGTTCTGCTTTATTTAAAGATTTTGACGCGAAACAAATTGGTAAATCGTTATCACCATGCTTTTGGCTTAATATAGCGCCACACCCACTCTTAGAAGCATCTACTGTAATTATAAATTCTTTTGTGAAGTCAGGGTATTGTAGTAGTTGAGGAGACATTAGTGCTTGTTTTAGTTTTTCGAAAGCGTTTTCGCACGTTTCGTCCCAAACAAATTCAACTTTTTTCCTATTTAAACGATTTAAAGGCGCTGCCAGTGACGCAAAATTCGGTATAAATCGCCTGTAATAATTTGCAAATGCGACAAATCGCCTAACCGCATCTTTGTCTTTTGGCTTAGTATACCTTTTAATAGCGTCTATTTTTGAATCGTCTGGCAGCAAACCTTTTGACGTACATTTATGGCCTAGAAAAGTTACTTCAGAACGAAGGAAATTGCATTTGATTGGGTTCAGCTTTAAATTAAACTTTCTACAGGTTTCGAAAACTTTTTCCAAATTTTTAAGGTGGTGTGTCTCACTACAACCAATGACGATAACGTCGTCAATATACATAAAAGCCTGATTTGGTGAAATTCCTGAAAATGCTATTGACATCATACGAGAAAATGAGTTTGGTGCAATATTTAACCCGAAAGGTAAAACTTTCCAACGAAAAGCTCCTCGATCTGTACTGAAAGAAGTTACTTCTCTGGATTTAGGGTGAAGGGGTATTTGGTGAAAACCAGAAAAAAGATCTAAAGTTGAAAAGTATTTGGCTCTGCCAAGATTATCGAGTATGTCATCAACGCGTGCTAGTGGAAATTTGTCGGCTATGAGTTTTTTATTGACTGCTCTGAAATCTACGCACATACCATACGACTTTTTGCCTGTTGGATCTTTTTTCGGTACCAGAATTAAAGGACTGTTATAATTTGAAAAACTAGGTTCGATTAAATCATTCTGTAATAGGTTTTCGACTTGTTTATTGATTTCTTCGCGTTGTGTGTATGGCAAACGGTAATTTTTAATATAGACAGGAGTTTTGTCAGTTAGTCTAAGTTTTTGTTCGTAGAAATTATTAAGCGTCATTAAGTCGGTTTTTAATGCAAAAATATCAGAATATTTCAAACATAAATCAAGTAATTTCTTTTTAGCGTAAGAAGGCATTTGTGTTGCCAAAATTGATTTAAGCTCTTCTTACGTTTTGAATCGATAGGTGTATCATTTATTCGATAGACATTGAAGTTTTTAATGTCTTCAGTTTGAATATTGAAATCTTTTACATACTTGACCTCGTCGGTGGTGTTGATAACTTTTATTATTGGGTTTTTTGTATCAACGATATATTTTGCTGTGAAAACACCGTTACTAAGTTCCTGAGAATCAACAAAAACTGGACTTGTCGAATTTTTCAAACTAAAAACACGAAAAACTTCGCATCTTGGTGGAATTACAAGAGTGTTTGTTGAAGTGCTATGCAAAATTGAAACATTTACCTTTTCTGTCCCTTGTCCGAATGTAATTGTGTCATTAGCATAATTGATTATGCATTTGTTCGTTTTTAGAAAATCTTTCCCTATTATACCGTCCGAAGGAATATTAAAGTTGTCATTGACAACATGAAGAGTCAGAGGAAAAAATTTATTTGATGCGATTATACTTGTATTAACTGTTCCTATTGTCGTTACCGTGTCTGTTGTTACGCCTGTTATATTTATTACGTTACTATCGTCTACTTCTACATCGTTTGCCAAACTGGAAATTTTTATTAATGAAATGTCTGCCTGTGAATCTACTAGAAAAGAACATATTTTATGTGAATCGCTACAAGCGACTTCGACGAAATCGGAAAAATTTAAATTTAGACAATATATTGACTGAGAAGTATTTAGTCGAATTGCTCCTGCTCCCTCAGTGTTCGCGCCTGAGGGGCTTCGGCATTTAAAGAACGAACATTGGCTGAATTTCTAGAATTTGAACCCTGATTATTGGAATTTCTGTTATTTCCAGACCGATTATTATTGTTATTGTTGGAATTGCTATTTCCTCTATTATAATTGCGATTATAGCCTCTGTTATAATTGTGATTATTGCCTCTGTTATAATTGTTATTTCGGAAATTTGTATTAGTGTGTTGCCTATTTGCATTACCGTTAAATCGAAAATTACTATTGTTATTATATCTGAAATTACTGTTACTTCTAGAATTTCCACGGAAATTACTATATCTTATCGGATGTGACCGAAACGCTAACACTTGCCGTTCTTTAACTTCCTGTTCTCGCTCTATAATCACTTTCGCTACTACGTCCTTTGAATCTTTGTAGGTTGTTGACGCAAGGATTGATTTCACCATATCTGACCTACTATTTAATCTACAAACGCTAATGGTTTGTTCAACTGCCATCTCATGGGCTTTTGCCTTCGTCATACCTTCAATGATTAGACATCGCTCTAACGAGTCAGAAAGCTCTTCTACCTGCTTTGAAAATTCTGAAAAGTTGTTATTGGTTACTCTTAAGGCTGCAATTTTTCCCGCGACAACTTTCGAGTTGTCTGGCCTAATTTCACTACATAGCGCTTCTTTGATTTGGTTGACAGATTCTATATGCGTTGGTAGGGCTTCGCGAGCTTTGCCTTCGAGCTTGGATTTTAAAAATGCAATTAAAGTAGGAGTTAAGTTTTCGTTAGAGAATACTTCTATTAATTCAACTTTATTTATAAACGAGCCAAGTGCTAACGGGTCTCCACTGTAGTTGTCTCGCATAATCGAGGCACAAGTACTAATAAACGATTTTTTCTCCTCGATTGTGGCCATAGTTGTAACGTTAAGAATCGGAGTTAGAATAGAGAAACTAGAATTTGGAGTTACAGGCTGATCAGCAAATCCTAAAAAGTCTGCACTCAGGGATAATTTATAATTATGTTCACTTGTTAAGGTATTAGTTGACGATGAACTCGAAGATGAATCAGAATCTGAGTTATTGGAATCTATATCTTGCTCTAAGTTTGTGGAATCTAAATTTTGCTCTGAATTTTCGGGACTTGAATCTGGATTGGAATTTTTAGAAATAACCTTTCCGCTTCTTAGGTCCATACGTGTTGAAACGAATGGACGAAATATTAAAAAATTTTGTTGCAAGATATGTGGTATTTGTTTATGAAGATTGAATAGAAATTTAAAGGAAATTAAATTGGAACGAGTTGAGTTGGCTCAAAAGAAAATTACGAAAGTATTCTTAAAGGAAATTTATGAAAATATTTTAAAAGAAGTTTGTGAAAGTATGTATTGTTGAAAGCTTTTAGATTATTTATTTTATTATTTTAGATTTTTTTAAATATAATATATAATGCAAAATAGTTTTGTAATTTTGAAAAGTATTGAAAAAATGTAATTTAAGTGAATTTGTTGAAAGTAGAAATATTTTATTTCGTCATACCAACTGTACCGCTGCTCTCTGCTTACTGCTCTGCTGCTGATGGCGTTGCTTGTGCTGATTACTCCCCGCTATATTGGGTCTCTTGTGGTTCCGTTATGAGCGTGGCTTGGCTAATGCCGTTTTTCCACTAAAAATGTATACCGTATTATGGTTCCGTTATGGGGCTGGCGTGGCCGCTGCCGTTTTTCGCCAAAAATTAAAAATGGTCGATTTTACTAATTTTAATGTCTGTAATTTTTGTATTAAAATTTTTCCATATGTATTTTGTTTTTTTTCCAAATGCTTCGACTGGTGACTATTCCATTCCACCATGCTTTAGTGATTTTATAGGTGTTTATGTATTTTTTTTGTAGATATTTTCCCAAATTTTTTAAAATTTTTTGTAGTGGTTTTTAATCTTTTGTAATTTTTGATTTTAAACTTTTTGTGTTATTTTAAACTTGTATTTCATGTAGATTTTGTAAATTTTTCCCAAATTTTTATATATATATTTTTGTAATAGTTTTTAATGTTTTATATTTTTTTGTAAGGATTTTTAAATGTTTTGTATTTTTTTTGTAACTAGCTTTTAAATTTTTGTATTTTTTTGTAGATTTTTGATTTTTTTATATTTTTTTTAGGGTTTTTCTATATTTTGTATTTTTTTTGTAATTTTTCAAATTTTTATATTTTTTTTGTAATAGTTTTTAGTATTTTATACTTTTTTTGTAAATTTTTTGGTTTTAAACTTTTTTTTGGTAAATTTTTGATTTTATAACTTTGTGTGTATGTATGTGTATTTTTTGTAAATTTTTCATTTTTTCATTATTTTTTTTTTTAATTTTGTGCTGAGATTCTTTTTTTTCTTTCTTTAATTTAAGCACCCACGCCTGTTGGGAGGCTTGCCTCCTTTCGGCCTACCACCATTTTTACAGGGCTTCGGCCCACGGTCACGGTCGCCATGTGGCGGTTGGTTTTTCATCGCCAACCATTTCTTTTTACACTTTTTCATACTCACGCTTGCTCGTGGGTGTGCAGCCCACCCGCACTCACCAATTATTCTTTTATTGCATTGTGTTTTTTTCAATAGAATTTATTTAGTTTTTGTTTGTAATGTACATGTTCTTTTATTTAAACCTTTAACTTCCCTTTTTTTTTATTTGCACACTCAGGTTTAGTTTCACTAACTGTAATTTTTTGATTTTCAATTTAGTCCTTTACTTTTTGTACTTAAGGGTCGGCCGGTTCACTTCAACTCTCAACTCTAACTAAACTAAAACTGCCGCTAACGCAACTATGTAGCTAGGCAGCTTTTCTTTACGTTGCTTAGCAACGATATTAATGATGGCGTCGAAAATAAATCATGGCGTCGATCAACGGCAGTTTCAACCAATCAGAAACTCTCCAAATTGCTCGACTCTAACAATTTTAGTGATGCCGAGTGCATCTGATGTATGGTTGCATCTTGGACATTTCCAAAGAGGGTTGCCATCTACAATTTATTTTAATGTATTTTAATTTGGCACTACACCGGCAGACGTTGTCCTGCCCTAAATTTGGCATATCTGCATACATTTTAATAAGCTTTTTCCGTCTGGCTCTTCCTCACTTTTTCCTAATACTTTTATTCACTCCTCCCTCCGTCTTTTTCGCTTCACCTATCTCCATCTTCGTCTCATTCTGTCTCTTTCTCAATCTCCTTCTCTCTTTTCTATTCTCTCAATTTCTTCTCATTCTTATCCTCTACACAACTAAAGACTCTCCCGAATTAAAAAAATGTCATAGTACCTCAAAATCGCGGCCCCCTCAGGGCTCTAGGACTCCCTTTGGGTCGACGGGGGTAAAGTTACAAGGTCGGTTCTGCCGATGGTACCCCCCACCCCCTGCCCCCGGCCTATTGGGCAGCCCTAACACATATTCCAGGGACTCCCTTTGGTCGACGGGGGGTAAAGTTACAAGGTCGGTCCTGCCGATGGTACTTAACCTACCGGCCTATTGGGCAACCCTAATATTTTGTCATCATCTCATCTGAGTAAGACGGGGCTCACCCCATCCACCACCATCTCTCTCTCTCTCTCCTGGATTCAAGGTTGTGGATATTTTAGCCTGAGAGCCGCGTGTATGTGTGTGTTCGAAATCAAAGCACTAATTTACTGTGTATTTATTTAGGTGGGGGAAGTGGGACCTCCATCCGACTCTGGATTGACTTGAGCATACTTCAGCCTTTGACCAAACCCACCTCGTAACGGTTTATAACTCAACTAAGTTGGATTGTAATTAAAACAACTCAACTCCGTTTGGTATTACACGTTATTTCAGTTGAAGTTGAATTGATGTTGCCAACCTTAAAAGTGATGATTTGACAGATAAATTAACAGCTGATCAATTTGTGGCGGAAATTTTAGCATTTTCAAAAGTGTTTTTTTTTACTAATACCAAAATGATATTAGCTTAGATTTACATATTTTATAACGACGAAAATGTTGGTGACAAAATTGCTATGTCACGAATACCGAAAAAATTCGCTTGATCATTCCAATCCCTTGGAACTACTAAGCACCAAGTAAGAAAACGCGACAAATGATGAGCTCCTAATAAAGTTATTTTGCAGATTTGTAAGTTATTTTCGGTTAAGTAATGAAGCATTTTGATCCTTAAAATTATGCACTACACTCCGACTCTCTTGAAAGATAAAAAATTTTCAATGGTCATAGGTCCAAGACGCATCTTTTAACACCCCTTCCGATAATTTTGGACGAATTTTAGCAGTTGTGAGCTAAAGTAAAGAATTACCAAATTTTAGCTCGTTCAAAAAATATTTACGAAAAACCGAAAAATAACCCCGGAGGTGGGATCCATAGTATTTTTACGCAGAACACCTTTCTGCATTGGCGGCCTTTGGCCGCGCTTATAAAAAATTACCCTGGGTAGCTTCAACACCGGTTTGGAGACCAAAACTATATCCGCTCAAAACACTTATGTTCACAATTTTTTTGTGGGTACGACAACATTACAACAACCACATGAAAATCGCCAACTTCTAATATCTCCGGACACAAATAAAATTTTTCTGGTAAAAGTCTAGTTGAGGGGTCGAATGCTAGTACGCGTAAAAAATATCGGGAGAAGTGTCAGAAGATGCGTATTGACCTCGAAAACAATACTCCGAAGGCGGAAAAGAATAATTGTATCTCTGTCCGGAGATATTTGCAGTTGAAGTTGGCGATTTTCATGTGGTTGTTGTTGTACCCACAAAAAAAAATATAATAATAATAATTACACAATACAGGGAGTTGATTAAACAAGTAAGGAAGTCTAAGTTCGGGTGAAACCGAACATTACATACACAGCTTTACACTTGAAATGCTATTGTTGTTTGTTTTGTGTACTTAATAGTGTTACAAGGCTGCGTATTAATACATATACATATGGTTCTATTCTGAACTAATTTTCGTTTAAATGAAGCAAAGAGGATACAAAGGCTAACACCGATGACCTTGAGCGGGTAATAATGCAGTTTTCCTTCAGATATGGGGATTTTCCTACTGTTTATTTTAAAATAAAGATATAACAGAACAATAAACATAAACACACAAGTGCCGTTGTACTAAAAAGCGTTATTACAAAAAAAGGGATGGTAGGGGCGGTGCGAAGGTTCCGATCGTGGAGGGGTGAATCTTACTGGTATGGCGACTGATCTCGAAAAATTGCCGACTCTTTGTATAGTAATAATAATGGATTAAAAATGAGTTCAGGTGAGTGTGTATCCGAGGGTACTTAAGAATTTTAGCGTATTTGGAAAACTAAAAGGCCTCTTACACGATATTTATTTGTTATATGTATATGTCACTTTTTACGTATGAAAACCAACATACCGTGTAAACGCAAAATAAATTTTCTTTTGTACAAGTCAGGAAACTTCACATACGAAATAGAAACGTTTCTATTTTTATCTGACACATAACTAGAATATGCTGTTCTTTAATTTGTGGACTTAAATTTTTTTTGGATTTATTTATTTATTGGGAGAAAGAAAGCAGCCAAACTGAACTGCTAAAATCGTTGGAAGTCATAAGACATTACGTGAGTGTAGAAAAAGTGGCAGTATAAAATGTTTGAAGAAGATAAAACAAAGTAATTTCAATGGGCGCTTATGTTCAGCGAAGAAATCTGATTGTTCTTTATTCAGAAATACTTTCTCTTTTATAGTAAAATGACTTACAATACTATTACAATATTTGCATACAATACTTACACACTAAGAATAACTACATTCTATTTCTATATACCAAGTCAGCAAAATATTCATATTACTTAACTATGTAATAATATTTGGGCAGTCGCATTGACAAACCGACGCTGTCGATCAATCATGCTGATCGATACGTGAGCTGGTCAGTGTGACGCATACGGGTTAAACAACTGTAAGCGGATACGGCTTCCCGCTGGGTTCAATATAACTTATCTATGCCGCTATGACTATGACGCTATGAGTTATTTGCGTGTGGTCGAAAGTGAAATTCATTTGGTTGTGCATTACAAACTAGACTCATTCTGGCATTTACATAAATACAAATACCTTGTCTTGTGGTAATGCCACAGCAGGTAAGATGTACAAACCATATCGTGTACAAAAACCTTAAATAAACATGAAACAATTTCTGACAAAATCGCAATATGTTACCGAATGAATTAAAAATTACAGTGATTGTTTACTCTTCTTTTATTTTCGTCATATAAAATGTTTTACAAAATTAAATACATACTAAAAAGATACCATTTTCACAAGAATCAAAATAATTGTAGAAAGAAAATTTTTTCATGAGAAATGGAAGAATTAAATTCAAATTTTGACTCTGCGATGTTTTAGTAAGGACCATTTTTGAAAAACTTCACAAAGGTCAATTTCATGTACTTTATCTTTTGAAGAGAAGAGTAGCATCAACGAATTTAAACGATCATCTCCCATTGTTGTGCGCAAATGGTCGAAAACTATTTTCAATTTACTGAAGGAACGTTCACACGATGCTGACGTCAAAGGAACAGTCAAAATATAACGAACCAGTTTGTATGCTAAGGGGGTAATTCGTTTTAACTTCAATGCTACCGTGGAAATATCTTCGAACGATTTACAACCTTGACAACAGTTAAAAAGATTTTGTAACTCACAAAGCAAACATTCGATATCTTCCTTGAAGAATCCGGGTTCCAATTGTACAATAGAGTTTATCAAATCCATCGTAACATTGTTTCTGTCTGCTGGAATTCTAAACATTTCCTGAATGGGTTTGAACGTTGACAAACTTTCTTGTAACTTTTCTTGGATGCAACTTGTGAAAACTTGAAGGACAATTTTAAATTCTTTTCTATAAAATGTTTCAAATTAGAAAATTGTAGCAGATTCCAGATTTTCGTAAAATTTTTTTGGCACACGTCGCGTTCTGTGATGCTTTGAAAAGTCCTTTTCGGGGCTTATCTGCCACTTTCGAGCAAAGGAAACCGAACTCGCAATTAAATCGTTAATTTGAATATCATCGTTCATCTGCTGAAATGACGCTGATGTGATTTGAATCAACAATAATGCATCGATGATGTTTAATTCTTCAGCTTCCAAACTTTCTGTCAAATTTTTAACTTTGAACATTACATTTTTGCAAAAAAATAAAGAGCTTATAAAATCGAAATCCAACAATTTTTTTAACAAGCCTGAAGCTAGCGTACGTGAATTGCTGTCAACATTTTCGGAATCTTTCTTTCTAATTTCAAGAGCATGAATGATGCCTTCGAAAGAAATCCATATAGCTTTGACTGTTTCTGCCCGAGCAGTCCATCGTGTTTTTTACAAATTCTTCAACTGCAATGAATTTTCAATATTACGTAACTCTTCACGCAATCTCATGAAACGTTTCGTACTTCCAGAAGAAAAAAAACGTACAAAGCTTCTAAAACATTGAAAAATTCTTTAATCAAACAGCTTGCATTGAATTATGCTTCTACAAATATGTTGATTCTATGAGCATGACATGGAATATAGGGAACACGTTTTTCACATTTTTCCGATAATTTTGCTGCCTGCCTTTAAACTTTCCAGACATGTTTTTTGCAAAATCATACGATTGAAAAACAATGTTTTTTGTGGAAATTCCCATCGAATGAAGAGTTGTTACAATTTTTCCTGATTTTTTAGTCTGGACATTATCCATCTTCAAAACCCCTTCAACAGGTACAATTCCTTTATTTGTTTGATGCGCATACCGAATATTGACAGCTAATCGATCTTGATGTGACACGTCTGGAATAGTATCAGCCATGACAGAAAATATCCCCTTCGTTGACAATGGCCTTTTCAGTTCCATTCCCTAATAAATCGATGAATTCATTTTGAGTCACGTTACTGAGGTAAGATGTGGTCTTTTGGAGGTTTCATCCAACCATTTTTTAACCAGTGCACAATGCCGGGAAATTAAATTAACAATCTGTTGAAAATTTCCATCATTGTTTACTGGTGAATCTTTGTGACCACGTAAAGCGAGACCTTGCCTTCCGAGAGTCCTCGCAACATCGAATAAAACCCGCAAGTCCTTTGAATGATACTCTTTTTCTTGTACTGCTTTAATTTTGTTGTCCCTGATGGATCTATCTATTAATATATCAACATGGACCCCCTCGTTGATAAAATTGGAATAATCACTTAGAGCTGCGTTGTGAGATTCGGAAGTGAAGTGCTGAAGTAGTTTCCCTTTTTTATCTTGACCACGACTTTTCATTTTATGCCACTAGCGGACTCCTACTGATACCAATTCTGAACTATCATTACATCTCCCTAGCCCTTCAGGAAATAAAATGCAAGCAAAACGAAAAGCTGCATCTTTATGGGGACTATATTTCAAAAAAGAAAATTTTTCATACCAAACTGTATTAAATCGACGTTGTTTGTTAGTGGGAATATCTGTAGAAGTTCATCCCACCTACTAGCACCGCACCAAGTTTTCCTTCCGCAATGGCCGGTGCACCAGCATCTCCCCAACATGTATCACTAGTCCCTCCCAGATATCTTAAACAAATTACTATTGTTGGGAAATTTTTCCCTGCTTCCGCATAAAGACGCGCATAAAAATCTTTACATTCGTTGATTGGGGTTACTACAAATTCAGTAGATTGGAGTATATCCGAAGCTGGCCCTATGTATCCATCTTTCGGACCCCATCCACTAACTTCCAATTTTTTGCCCACGTCTAATTCAGTTTCGCATAAAGATATTGGTTTTATAAATGGGCTTTTGGTGAATGTTCTTTTTAATACAATCACGACTATATCAATTTCTTCCATTCTCGGATGATTGAAATGACATGGACGAATTATACGAGCCGCAGCGCTATTTTTTCCTGCTATATTCAAATTGGCTGTACCAGCATTAACAGTGATGTCAGACAGGAGTACACCTTCCAAGCAAAATTCAGATGTCAGAACCTTGTTCAAAGTGAGCAAAGTACCAACGCATCGATAACACTCGTCATTACGTATTGCCACCAAATACGGTCTATTCGAATCTCTGCCTCCTATAACACGATATGTCGAATTCGTATTAATCAAAAGGCTGCTAAGGACGACAAGCAATATCACGAAAGAATTGCGTAAGTTCATTTTAATTTATGATTTTCCGTCTATTTTTTAGTTTAAAGTGAAGGAAGTCGAAATATGTGGGTGCTATTTATACAAAATTTTGTTGTGTAAATAAAAATGAGTTTTGAATTGGAAAAAAGACAGCCTCTAAATTTTTGTGATTGTAGCAGCATAAGTGTGACAAGAAAACATTTTAAATTAGGTACATTCGATTAATGAATACAAAAACAAAGACATTAACACAGCGATATATCAGCACTCTCATGTTTTTGAGTGTACCCAGCCTGTAGTAGCCGACGTGGTGCTGGGTACTGGGTTCAACTCCCGGGCAATCTAACATCAAAAATTTAGAAAAAAAGTTTTTCTACCCGGGGTCACCCCTCGGCAGAGATTCGTCAAACTCTCGGGGTGTATATCTGCCATGAAAAGCTTCTCAGTGAAAATGCATCTGCCTTGCAAATGCCGCTCGGAGACGGCATAAAACATGTTGGCCCAGTCCCGCCAATTTTTAGGAAAAATAAGAAGGAGCACTACTCAAATTGAAAGGTAAGCTCGGCCTTAAATCTCTTCGGAGGTTATCGCGCCTTGCATATATTTATTTAATTGTTTACTTATATACAATGATGGAAATAATAATTGAATAATGCGCCCTATAAAAATAGCATTTAAAGGTTGTTCTTTTGCGAAGAGGTGAAAGAGTAGAGGTTTGGAATGGAAAAAATTATAGGGACAAAACGTGTTTATTGATATTTTTGCATTATAAATGGTAAAGAATTGCTGCTGAAGCTTCTTATAAAGCCCTGTGGAACTGCACTTGTATATCCCATATATGGAGCACTAAGAAAATATTTAAGAGAAAATATCGGTATTTCACTTTTAGAAATAAAAACGCGCCACAACTCTTCTTTTATTGTAGATAAGTATAAACTTTATTAAGTATAATTATTGTATATACTCGTATTAAGAATGTCGCTTTTATTTATTTTAAAGGTTTATTCGAGAGGGGATGTTTCCATTTAATATAAATCTTGTATAATTCTTTCATCGTGAGCTAAATTGGTGATACAGAACCTTTAACCTTTGTTATTTTGTAGTCGTAGATAAGTTTTCGGCATTCGTTTCTGGCAAGGATGCTCAGGGGGCTCCTGGAAGGAAGTGCATTGGAGTGAGGGCTAATAAATCACTTGGATCATGTGACATAGGAGAGACAGGGGAGAATTAAGCACTGCTTTTATTCGAAAGAGGAGTGTTGTGAATTCTTCGAACGTAAACCTTTGATTTCCTGTGGAATGGGTCTTAAAGATTTTTACCGCAGCTTCCTATAGGACGCCTATGTTTGGGGCATTTATGCCCCCTAAACTGCCAAGGAAAACCTGGTACCGCAAATCTTTCAGATACATCTACAGTTGCTTCTTTGATGAATATTGCGAGCTCTTTTTTTGGAATAGCTCGATTGGCACCAACGAATGTCTCTTCATTATCATATATTACTTTGCCCGGTAATCCGCGTCGTCCAACGAAACGAGAGAAGGCTGCCCTGAAGACCTCAGTTGTCTAACTTTTGCAAGACTCGAGAAGGACCGTTTTAGTAGAGAAGCATACAAATACGCAAACGTATGCTTTTGCGTATGAAGCTTGTCGCAAGGGGTCTTCTTCCCCATAAATGGACCAGCGAAGTCAACACCAGTGACGTAAAAGGACAGCTAGTAAGTGACACCACATTCGGGGCATAGCGGCCAATATTTGCCAACACATTCTTTGCTTATATATCGTGCGCGCTTTGCAGTTGAATATGTTTTTTTTTACTTCCTGCTTGAGTCTGGAATGTAGTTTTCCTTCTGTATCATGTAGGTCATTAGTTGCTTTTCGCCATGGAACAAAACTTTATGGAGCAAATCTAGAATCAGGGAGCTGAACTTCTAGTTGTCTGGGATAATAATTGTACAGCGTACTTTAGATCTCATATTAGCATTAACTAAACGACCGTCAATTTGGGATTTAGGGTCCGAGGGGAGTTTTTCTTGCTGATAGGGTTTGATTCTTCTAACTGAGTGATTTCTGCTGGGATATGATGGCTTTGCATTAACGTTATGAGTTTTATTTTAGCGTCGTACCCGTGAGTGGGGGCTATCGAATTGGATATCGGGTTGTTTTGAGTGTGACGGATGAAATGGCCCTAATGTGTTTTTTCTCTGGAGGGGATGGGTTGGAAGGGGTGTATTTTAGCCAGATTGTGTTCGGCTTAAAGAGCTGTTGGAGTCCATTCCAGTCGGTTCCTTCTTACCAGAGCTGTTGGAGAAGGACTTTGGCTAAAATCATTATTGGTGATAGCCATTCTGCCGCTACGGCTGAGAGTATTTGCCGTTTTCTATTTGACTTAAAGTCGGGAACTGGGTCGTATTAGTACGAAAACCACTCAGTTAATGCGTTCCATCGAATTCCTCAGGTTTTAGTAGTGTCATGGAATTTGAGAAATTCTGTATCTAGGACATCAGAATCTGGTATTGATTCCAGTCTTTTTGTTTGATTGCGATTATTTTTCTTAGATGAAAGCTTACTAATTTTTGAGCTTCGATAGTTTGGGTCACAGAATAGAGAGTGGACTGTATATCGTGTCCGCCAGAGAGGACATCATCTACGTAAGTTTCTCGTAGTAAGATGTTAGAGGCGAGGTTTTTTCATTTGTGTTTTTTTTTTCTTTTTTCCGAAAGTTGCGGTTATTTATTTTGAAATCTGCTTTCGGATTGTGAGGGGCTTTCCTAAAGAGAGTTCTTTGGAAGTATTGATCTTCTTATTTGACTACGATTTTGCAATACATTTTTTCGAAGTCGTTTTCGAAAACGAACTTGTAGAGGTGCTGTATATAATGCGTCCTTCAGGGAGTCGCCTGTTGTGGTGGTTTAGAGGGCCTCACAACATTGGCTCTCGATCTTGATCGGGTTGCTGGGGTGTCTTCCTATTCGCAAAAGCGCTTGAGTAGGCTGCTGAGATCCGGTTATGTTGCCTCACTGACTTAAGTGGTGAAGACCGATACTAGTTACAGGACTGCTCCCTGGGTACCCATCCGAATCTGAGCGACAAGGGTTTCTTGGGGGTTATACCGTGATAACCATGTCGATTTTTGTAGGGTTCAGCTGACTTTGGAGACTTTATTAGTTGGGATAAAATTAGTGAGTTTGTGGGTAATTAGCATTGGTACAAATCCTTTGCTTAGATCAGAGGAGCAAAGTGTGACCTCGCAAGTTGTTGGATTGGGGATGCCAAAAACGTTTTTGAAAGCCTTGGTCAATGAGCGCACGAATTTATGATATTGCCTCGCGTAGTATATAGGGACGATTGCCATGGGGAATATGGTTGTTTCGCAGCTGCCAAGAAATATGCTGACACTGTGTGGGAGTGGCATCCTGAGATTTCTGCGTCGCTGTGTCACCTATCATGGTTGCTTACCATTTAGAGTAAAAATCCTCCATTCTATTACTTTCGAAAATTAAAGTGTCAAGACTTGAGTCGGATCCACCAGCGAGAGATTAATTTCTATTTTCCAATCCCAATTTTTGATAAGTGCAGAAAAATTACTATTAGTATTTGTGAAGAAAATTGTATATATATCGATGTGTTTATATCCACATTAGAGCGTGCAAATTTTTAAAAAGGGCTGTACAAAATAAAATCCACACAATCATATTTTTCTGACCACGAGCAGTAGACCTATATAGGTGATACACCTAAAACAAAAAAAAAAAAACAAATAACAACACCAATGCGATTATACATGTAAAGTAAATTAAAATAGTAATACAGGTTATTGAGTCATAAAATGTAATTTATTGCAAAAACCTTTAAATGTTATTTTTATAGGGTGCACTATTCCAAGGAAGATATTTAAGTTCTGCTGATATAATTGATTTAGTATTTGGGAGTAAATTGTCCGTATTCTTCTTTCCATCACTGTAAGTATTTGCACAATTGATTTGGTATATTAATTTGAGAACGATTATGTGATGTGTGTACAATGACTGTATTTTTAAGGAACAAATAGAGAAAAGTACAAAGGGAATACTTAATTAGTTCTATCTGTTTACAAACTGCTAATTAGTTCTATTGTGTTCTCCTCTCACAAAACCATAGGTGGGGGCAGTGCACTAAATTTTGATCAACAACACTTCTCGAAACTAAATGCGTTGACATAATCAAGGTCTTGTATTAAGTGTTAATGGGATGTTAATTTGCTACCGATTTAAAATTTAATGAGCTTAATACTGTTTTCTCATTTCACCTTCTAATTAAATCGTAAATTTTTTGCTTTCACACAGAAGTAACTGTTCGATTAGTATGAAGGATGAAATGTCAAGCGAATAAAATGACAATGCTATATGACAGACAATCATGGCGGAATGATACAAGGTGGCAGCATGGTGACATACCTACAAACATAAATAAGAATTCCATGTACTTTGTTTTTGTAAATTCGATGGACAAATGTCAACATCGTACTGCGGCGGAAGTTGATGTATCAAATCAAATAAAAAAAGGTTATAATCAGCTGTTCGATGTGGCCACCTTGTATCGTTCCGCCATGTAGACAATGACATTTACTTTGACAAATGACATTTTTAAGCACTGAGCACACCAAAAACTGAGAAACTGAACGCTCCAAACAGAGTTGCATTGTGCTTTTGACTTCATTAGGCATTCGATTAGCTACTAATGAAATAATTATAGATTCGAATTTTGTAGGGAAGATTGAGCTCACTAAGCGTCTTAATGTAGAAAACTGCCTTTATTATTCAATAAGCCGTCTGTGTGAAAACAGTATAAGACGGCATCTATAGGAATATAGAAATTGAGTTTACTTATGTATACCTCTTTGTCATCATCAGCGGTGGGCACCACTACATTTACACAGTTACCAAATTGGGAATGAGTTAGTAAACAATAACGCGTAGCGATCACGAAAGCAAAATCAATTATTTATTTAGTTTGATTTCAATGCTTGAACGGTAAGCACGTGTCACACGCATTCTTTGGTACTCTGTTTTAATCGCGTGTGCGACACTTTCTTACTCTTGGACCATCGAAATCAAACTAAAAGAGCTGTCGTTGATTTTGACGAAGTGGCCGTTGGGCTCTTGCTTATCGTATACATATATGGTCGCTTAGTAGGTGCTAAGCTCACGCCCACCCCGGGTCATCATTCAAAAATAGTTTTTAATTGGACGCTAATAATTAATTTCAATAAAACAATAAGGAGACTGGAAAAACCTTGTCCATACAGTTCAGCTTAAATTTGCAAATTTTGATAAATAAGAATGTATTTCCTCACATTAAGTGTAGCATAAATTCGCGAATTAATCGAATGTTATTATTTTTAAATACAACCACACATAGAGAAGAAATATATATATAAGATTGATTAAATTAGCTTAGTGCACAAACATTTGTATATACATATGTACATACAACCATACAAACATACCAAAAATAGAGGCGCTATTTCTATTTGGTTGGTACCAGAGATCTGCTTTGAGTATCAATAAAATTAGTGCGTTTAGCCATGAGCCAAAAAATTGTGTCTAAATGTGTACTTAGCCAAGTACAGACAAATAATATGAGTGACTAGCACATAAAATAGAAAATGCATACGAGTGCCCCGCAACACATATGTCCCATATTGAGTATAAACTGATGGCATAGTCGCTTTAACTCAGTAGCACTTTGATTTCGTGTGTAATACACTGTGTACTTCGTTTATCATCTTTTTTACTTTGGCGCTGTATTCAGTTTAGTTTCGTGCACATCGTTGTGTTGCTAACGCCAGAAGACTGATATGACTATATTCATTTTATTGCACTATTAGTCTTACTTATTCCAATTAGTGTTTTCGTAGAACACAGTTGACCTTCTTGCTCAATAAGTCAATTGAGTACTGAACTGCTTCGTGGCTTATGAGCGGTTATTCATTTTACGAAGCATGACTGTAAATGTGTGTTAGTGGATATAAGTGCTTGATGTTCTATGTTTACATACGCACTAATACTCATTTTTTACTTAGTCCACTAATAACCTTAAAAGATGAATAATTGCAGCTCACTGGTTGGTACATATGTACATCCGTATCTATATGTTCATTCCACTCAAAGCCAGTTTGCACGTTCAAACAATGATTCAATCACAAGAGGTTTGCTCGACAGACAATTTTTTGACAATTGCGGCCATTTTGTTCCCAAATCGAATTGACATCCGTTAACTGTGTTGTTTCTTTGCGAATTTTCGAAAAATATTAGTAGTGCAATTAAGAAGCAATCCGTTTACAAATTCCGGATAAGTACTGAACTGCATAATTCCTAAGAACATTTTTTTAAATTTTACAGTGAATTTATTAGCTATGCCTCGATCCATTAGTATGGCTGAATATTGAACATAGGTAATTTTATGAAAAGTGAGGACACCAAGAAATCCTGCACTTTCGTAAACCTATTGATATACGAAACCTAAACCAATTCAAAATTCATCGTTCAACGTCAAAAGCTCGATTATTAAATCGATTCGCGTAAAAATGTCATTAGTAAATAATGGAGATGCCATAACGAAATGTACTCATTGGGCATGTTAACTTATTCATTATTATTATTATTCTAGAACAGGAGTCTACTGCTAATACGCGTCCAAAAATGTCGAGAGAGGTGACCTCGACGGCGGAAAAGCACAATTGTATCTCTGTCCGGAGATAATTGCAGTTGAAGTTGTCAATTTTCATGTGATTGTTATAATGTTTTTGTGAACTGAAAAAGATGTTGTGTACAAAGGGATTTTGCACGCATTTAATTTTGATCCCACCTCATTGGTCTAAAATTTTTATTTCCGCCTTCGAATTATCGTTATCGAGGTCAATACGCGTCTTTTGACACTTCTATCGATATTTTTGGGCGCGTATTAAAAGTCGACCTTCTGTTCTATTGCCTATGTGCATGTCCGTATGTTCGGAACATTCGTCTCCATTTAAGAATTTTGGGAATCGGTTTACATTTGATATACTCGGATTTCGTGAGGTAGTATCAAATGAACGTATTCCGAATATTGTTAATTAACGGTTTATCCGGAACGCTTCAATGAATACTTAACGGAAAAGAGCGTTCCGAAATTTCATAATAAAAAGGTGAATGCTCCCTGTGTAGCAGGACCGCACAAAAACTTAACTCTTCCGTCAAAATCAAGGTAGGAATATAAAGTTCTTAGACAATAAGCCATTTTCTTTTACTTTTGTTTTTGTCAGTTCATTGCGGCTGCTGAGTAGCGTATCACACCATATCGGCTGCTTGTTCAAAATCTCAAAATATTTTTCAAAAATTTCCCAATTCAGGATTTGTCACAAAACCGCCCTATTCTACTCTTATTGCAAAATGTATTGAACTTATGCTCAAATTTTGGGAGAAAATTCTAACGTACGGCATTCTTCAAACAATTTCTGAAAGAATGACCAAACCAACATAACTTTATCAATTCACGAAATATTTAGTAGAAAATGAATTATTTCCCCAAAAACTTTTGGCATTTACAAATTTATTATCACTACAAATATACTACCAAAGATACTTTTCTACTACAATTTTCACTGAAGGGGGTTGAATTATACCCCGTTTTCCTTACTTCGTAAAAGCAAGCCGTCCAGATTTTTCAATTTGGGAGTGTCAAAGATCTGTCATCATTGGAGAACAAAGCTCTAGTAATTGAATCATGCGTTCAAAAGGCATTTTCAAAAATGTGACTTTTGTGTCACATTTTTTATACTCAGTGTCGAAAAAAAATTTGATTCAGCCATGTCCGTCCGTTCGTCTTCCCGTTAACACGATAACTTGAGTAAATATTGAGATATCTTCACCAAATTTGGTACGCGAGCTTATATGGACCCAGAATAGATTGGTATTGAAAATGAGCGAAATCGGATGATAACCACGCCCACTTTTTATATATATAACATTTTGGAAAACACAAAAAACCTGATTATTTCGTAAATAATACACCTAGAATGCTGAAATTGGACATGTGGACTGATATTAAGACTCTTAATAAAAATTTGAAAAAAATTTTTAAAATGGGCGTGGTACCGCTCACTTGTGATAAAATCAATTTCACAAATATTATTAATCATAAATGAAAAAGCGTTAAACCTGTCGTAACAAAATTCGGTGAGGTTCCCCTTACTATAAGAAATGCTTTCAAGAAAAATTAACGGAATCGGTTAAGGACCACGCCCACTTTTATATAAAAGATTTTTAAAAGGGTCGTGGAGGAATAAAATAAGCTATATATTTGCAAACAAGAGCTTTATATAAATGGTATTTCATTTCCCAAGTGGATTTATAACAATAAATAGGAAAACTTCAAATTTTAAAATATGGGCGTGGCCCCGCCCCTTTTATGACTAAGGAATTTTCTATGTTTCCGGAGCCATATCTCGAAGAAAAATTAACGGATCGCAATAAAATTCGGTACACAGATTTTCCCTATAGTAGGAAATATTTCTGAAAAAATGGACGAGATCGGTTGAAGACCACGCCCACTTTTATATAAAAGATTTTTAAAAGGGTTGTAGACGAAAATAATAAGCTATATCTTAGCGAAAAAGAGCTTTGTATCAATAGAATTTTACTTTTTAAATTGAATTATAACATTAAATTGGAAAACACTAAAATTTTTGAAAATGGGTGTGGCACCTCCGCTTTTATAACTAAGAAATTTCTATGTTTCGGGAGCCATAACTCGAAGAAAAATTAACGGATCGTAATAAAATTGGGTACACAAATTATACCTATAGTAGGAAATATTTCTAGTAAAAATGGACGGGATAGGTTAAAGACCACGGCAAATTAGATAAAAAACAAGTTTAGAAGGGTCGTAGACTAAAATAATAAGCTAAAACTTTATTTTGAATCAATGATATTTCACTTATCAAGTTTTATTGTAAGAGGAAATGGGTAGACATTTTTTTTTAAACGGGCGGTGCCACGTGTTATGTTGAAAAGTAATTTATCTGAAATGAAATGTATAATTGAAGCTCACGCTGAGTATATAATGTTCGGTTACACCCGAACTTAGAAACCTTTACTTGTTTAAATTTCACTCTCATAAATTTTTCATAACGCGCATAAAGAAGTATAACTTCAAAACGACTGAGCAGCGCCGAAAAAATGCGGAAATACCAGCCTTATCCAAAAATTGGTATGTCAACTCCTGGGAACTCATCTCAGATCCCTATTTAAAATGAACGAAATCTGACTATAACCACGCCCACTTTTTCGATATCGAAAATTTCGAAAAACCGAAAAAGGGCGATAATTCATTACCAAAGACGGATAAAGCGATGAAACTTGGTAGGTGAGTTGACCTTATGACGCACAATAGAAAATTAGAAAAATTTTGGACAATGGGCGTGGCACCGCCCACTTTAAAAAAAAGGTAATTTAAAAGTTTTGCAAGCTGTAATTTGACAGTCATTGAAGATATCATGATGAAATTTGGTAGGCACGTTACTCCTATTACTATATGTGTGCTAAATAAAAATTTGCGAAATAGGATGACGAACACGCCCACTTTTAAAAAAAAAAATTTTTTAAAGTCAAATTTTAACAAAAAATTTAATATCTTTACAGTATAAAAGTAAATTATGTCAAAATTCGACTCCAGTAATGATATGGTGCAACAAAATACGAAGATAAACGAAAATTTCAAAATGGGCGCAACTCCGCCCTTTTAGATTTAATTTGTCTATAATACTTTTAATGCCATAAGTCGAACAAAAATTTAACAATCCTTGTGGTAGGGACATAGATTCTATGACGATAACTGTTTTCTGTGAAAATGGGTGAAATCGGTTGAAGCCACGCCCAGTTTTTATACACAGTCGACCGTCTGTCCTTCCGCTCGGCCGTTAACACGATAACTTGCGCAAAAAACGAAATATCTTATCTAAACTTAGTTCACGTACTTATCTGAAGTCACTTTATCTTGGTATAAAATATGGCGAAATCCGACTATGACCACGCCCACTTTTCCGATATCGAAATTTACGAAAAATGAAAAAAAATGCCATAATTCTGTACCAAATATGAAAAAGAGATGAAACATGGTAATTGGATTGGTTTTTTGACGCAAAATATAACTTTAGAAAAAACTTTGTAAAATGGGTGTGACACATACCATGTTAAGTAGAAGAAAATGAAAAAGTTCTGCAGGGCGAAATCAAAAACCCTTGGAATCTTGGCAGGAATACTGTTCGTGGTATGACATTATAAATAAATAAGCGGTACCCGACAAAAGATTTTCTGGGTCACCCTGGTCCACATTTTGGTCGATATCTCGAAAACACCTTCACATATACAACTAAGGGCTACTCCGTTTTAAAACCCTCATTAATACTTTTAATTTGATACCCATATCGTACAAACACATGCTAGAGTCACCCCTGGTCCACCCTTATTGCGATATCTCGAAAAGGCGTCCACCTATAGAACTAAGGCCCACTACCTTTTAAATAATCATTAACACCTTTCATTTGATACACATGTCATACAAACACATTCCAGGGTTACCCTAGGTTCGTTTTGCTAAATGGTGATTTTCCCTTATTTTGCTTCCAAAGCTCTCAGCTGAGTATGTAATGTTCGGTTACACCCGAACTTAGCTTTCCTTACTTGTTTTAAATAAAAAGTTAGCACCGATTCATGATAAATCTATTACATGTTTATTCATTTATTAATATAGAGTTTAAACTTATTTTGTAAATAATTCATAAACTAGCTTTAAATTTCAGTTTAATCTCATAACATACAATTAAATTGCCTATACACATACCTTATTGATTAAAAGGTTCAAGAGGAAATTCAAAACAAAAAAAAAAAAAAAAAATGTTCCAATTTTATCACAAAATGTATCTATCTTTGCATTTAAGAACATCCCTAATGCTTAACATACTTCAAATTCAACAACCTTCTCTTTATTTTCCAATTTGATTGATATGTGCGAATTACCTGTAAATTTCATTTATAAGGCCATTGACAAGGTTAAGAAGGAAAATTTCAAACAAAAGGATTCTAATTAGAATCTAAACCTTCTAATAAGGTTAATTACAATTTTACAGTGGCAACCACAATAACTCTCAAGTAAAGCATAAATATGGAAAATTATGTAAAACTGAAAGAGAGTAACATGACACTCTAATATGCATTCCGTTTTCATGTTACTTTTCTTCTCACTAAGAAATTACATACACATATATGTATATATATAAACGTTCTGAGGTTATAAACAGTGTTGTCACTTCTAAAATCTATTTAGTGCTGATTTTCAAAAAAAAGGGTGGTAGATCTCCTAAAAATAGTGGTAGCATTTTCAAAAACATTAAAACCAATTTTTTTCAAATTATTATTATTCAACCATTAAAACGAACATAACAACTTCAAGTGCATTAACAACATACATATAAACATCTGTATGAAGAGTATGTATAGGCTTTAGACCTTATCAAATAAAAAAATATAATTAAATAATAGTGGGACTCTCTCCTAGTTTTTAATTCTGAAGTTAGCAGTCGGTAGTTTTTAAGGGTTTTTTTTTTTAATAAACTATTTGAATATGTATTAAAGAACTAGTCTTAAAAGTTTGAAAATTTGTTTACTACAAAAACCTTAACAGCTGAAATTGATAATCAAATGCGAACTACCGACCAAGAACTTTAACAAACCATGCGTGGATACTACGACTAAAGTTAATTTGCAGTCTCCAAATATTCCATTTTTCATAACACATAGTTCAAACATATAATAATACTACTAAGAAACCTAAAAATAACAAATTATTTCAATGGTATCCAACGAATACCAATAGCCCGAATGTAATGAAATAGACTTGTTTGTGCATTAAAACAATTTATTTATTAAATCTTACAATTTTCATCCGTGACATCGAAGGCATCCATCGGATACTGCAATCGACGGCTGAGTGGAATATCGCTCGTATCTCGGCTGTCAGTTCGAGAACGCCCTATCTGAGAATGTTTTTCAAAAACACCATATTTCAGTTTTTCTTTTGAAAACGACCTATTTCAGAACTCGATTGAAGAACGCCCAAAATGTTTTTCATAAACGTCCCAGCTTGTCACAAATTTATTAAATTTAAGCTGAGATAGAGCGTTTTGAAACAAGTTCTGAAATAGGGCGTTATTCCAAAATTTTTTGGGATAGGGCGTTTTCGAAACGGCGGCAGAGATACGGCGATATTCCACTCAGCAATCGAAAAATCAGATTATTACAAAGCTTTTGACACGAATTTCCCATCAATAAAGTTAAATTTTACATAAAAGTGAATAATTTCTTTCGAAGGTACGTAAGTATCATAAAATCACACATTTCTTTGGTGAAAATTTGAAAAACTTATACAGAGTGTGCTTTACGTTTAATTTTCAACATACTTAAAAACCTTAATTTTAGGTCATTGTGAGCAACTTGAATAACATAGTCAAATGCAGGCAAATAAAAAAGTGGTAGATTTAAAAAAAAAAAAGTGGTAGGAGTGGTAGATCCGGATTTTAGCCTAAATAATGGTAGATCTTCCACTATAGTGGTAGAGTGACAACACTAGTTATAAATTATAAAAGAAACAATTTAAGAGCACTTACGTCTTACTCCAACGTCGTCAGCAGGCGCCAGATGAGCTGAGTTGGTAGCTGAAAATTTAAATAATTTTACCCTCTCTCTCTCTGCATTACGATTCTAATTAGAATCTGAGTTCCGTGGTGGTATATGAAGTTGCATCTTATAAGAAAATAAGAGGCAATTTGTCCAATTTAACTCTTGGAAAACAAATTTTTTTTCTTTTTTTTTTTTTGAAATTTTAATTTGCTTTTAGATCAAAAATCTTCTTGAGGTTATTTAAAAAATGGAAACCAATGCAACCTTATCTTTCTTAGCTGAACTGCAATAGTGAGGTGGCATTTTAATTTATTAACCGATCATAATAATCTTTATATATCGTTTTTAAATTAATTATCTTTCACTTAGTTTTCCTTCTTCCTCTTCTTCATTAGTAAATTAATTTAGTTTATAATTGTTTTGCGTATGTAGGTAACACATTAAAATTTACATACAAACGTATGTATGTACTAGAGTCCTGCATGAATGAATTCACACGTGAATGTACAATGAGACATGCTGATACTGTCTCAGTATCCATTGTACTTCACGCCAATGAGTTTGTATTGTATGAGTGATGGTATGCAAAGAGAAGTTGTATGTACCCGCATTTTGTCTGCGTTGTACATGCGGGCATTCATATCATTACCAAAGAAATTCATACATACACATGTCTCATCGAGAAGCACAATGAGATAAACGTTGTACAAGTTGTACCAATGAATATACTATGAGTACTAAGTGCCTATGTATTTGTTTTCGTTCTAAAACAGGGGTCGGCATTTAGTGGCACAATTGTGCACACTCAATTCACACGTATTCTTATTCTCTTTAGTTTAGTAGTCACTGAGCATTTGGCGCAGTAACATCGATTGTGTGCGTCTCGCAATGTTGACGAATGTTATTAGCAAGCAACAAGCAAAGATCGTTTAATTTTTTCAATGCGCACAAGCGAAAAATATTTAATGTTGACCAATCCTTTTGCGCAAATACAATGTATTTAATTGTATAAACCTTTTCCTTCCCATTGTGCGCATTAAAAATATAATAACAAACAATCTTGTCTTGTCGCTTGCTAATAAGCGAATGAACTAAGCAAACCGATGCATCAAGTGATGTGCGCGATTATCCCGCTCTTACTAACACATCTGCATTTCCAATTTGCCGATGCCTGTTCTAAAACGATGTGTGCATTTATGAAAAGTTAAATGTTTGCGTTGAAACTATGAAAAACGTAACAAAAAATATAGGTATTTTTAAGAGGCGAATGCAAAATTTTTTAATAAGAAAGCAAAATACTAAATATCTTTTCTTAAGAGCTAATAAACGTTTACAAATCAGCCATGCTGGAGAAATTTGCAATGTTTCCCGCCTTTCATACAAAAATTTCAAAAATTAACAAAACTTCAAAATATATATTTCGCCGTTATCCCTGTTCACCATCAACTTCTTTGATGTATGTATAGAATTATCCTAGGCTTAAAGTCATTGATTAGTTGGTAAAACGTTAATAATTAACGATCCTGAAACATGTATGTTGTGCATCGATAATCACCATATATACACTTGTATGATGATAGACATTTGCCTGCCTGAAGGCCATCGATTATGGCCTTAAAAATGGGTTAGGATATATTTATGTGTATACATATTGCATTGTAGAAAAATTTCATTATCTATTTCTTTAACTATTTATATAATTTAACGCACTTCAGTATATATAGAATACATGTACATACGCTGTGAAAAAAAGCGCGGAATAGAACTATATAAATAGAGAAATTATCTGAAGAAAGATCATACCAATGGATAACTACATTGAAGTATCACCAACTAAACCACAATACTTTTTCTTAAGCCTTTTAATATTTAACAAAATAAATGAAAGGCGCGATAACCTCCGAAGAGATCTTAGACCGAGCTTCTCTTCCAATTTGCGTCGTGCTCCTCTTTATTTTCTCTACAAATTGGCCGGACTGGACCTACATGTTTTATGCCGACTCCGAACGGCATCTGCAAGGCAGATGAGTTTTCACTGAGAGCTTTTCATGGCAGAAATACACTCGGAGCGCTTGCCAAACACTGCCGAGGGGCGACCCCGCTTAGAAAAATTGTCTTCTAATTGAAAAACCTTATTTCTAAAATTTTGATGTTGCTTTTCCCGGGGTGTGAACCCAGGGCATACGGCGTGGTAGGTGGAGCACGCTACCATCACACCACGGTGGCCGCCAGTGCACAAATATATATATATATTATGGACCAATTAACATCAGCCAATTCACCGATGTCCGTAAAAAATCGCCAATTTGCCGAAATAAAAGAAAGAATAGTCAAGGGAGACGATAAAATCATTTTAACTGCCGGAAAGAGCAAAGTTTGGAATATTTTCGGCAAAGCAAATATTGGCGTCAGCTTTTTGGAGAAAGTAGTAGCTTGCAAAGACTGCAGTAGCGTTTTAACCTTTACAAAGATCACATCGAATTTAGTCAAACAAAAGTGTTACAAAAATTTTACAGATCGAGTTGACAATAGGCGCCGAATAGATTTGATGACGAAACAAGAAAGGACGTTGTCCGATCTGTTACAGGATGAGTTGTAAAAAATTGCCGATCGTTTCAAATTGTCTAGAATGAAGGCCTGCAGGAATACATAGAGCTAATATTGTCAATACGAGCCAAGTATGGTCCAAATGTAGACGTTGAAAAATTGCTACCACACCCTACCACTATATCCAGAAACATAGACAAGCTCTACAATATTTCCTTCGATGAAATGAGAACAGAACTAAAGGAACTAAGTGGCGGATTTCTTGGACTCACTTCGGATATATGGACAGACACTGTTTCAAAGCATTCCTACTTATCACTAACGGTTCACTTTATTACAAATCCAAAATTAGTCACAAAACTGCTTGCTTTTAAGTCCATGGACTCCGAGCCCTGTAGTAAGAATTGCCTATTTCAATACCCTGATTGTTTTTTCACGAACTTTTTCACAATAGATCAAAGAATTCTGCAAAATGTAACGGAAGCGTTGGACGAATTTGATTGCTCCTTGGATAAAGCCATTATTGTTACGGATAGAGGAACAAACATGAAAGCCGCTTTCCAACATCAAAACCACATATTTTGTATTACCCATTTATTGCACAACATCGTGGAAACATCTCTTAACCAGTCAGCCGATATTAGCGAAATGAAAGAAAAATGTCACATGTCGTCAGGTATTTCAAGAAATCTGGAGCCAATGCACAATTGACAACAACCCTTAAAAGCATTTCTCCGAAAAGATGGAACACAGTTTACTACATGCTCTCAAAAATAACTGGTCTGACGTTGGAAATATTTTGGAGGAAAATCGTCAACTGAGATGTATTAGTGGAATAAGCTTAAATGCCTTAACAGATACCCTTAAAGTGCTGGCTTATGTGAGGAAGCATCAAAAGATTTGGAAGGCGATAGCTATGCAACCTTACATTTAGTAATAGTACATGTTTACTACTTAATGCGACATTGTGAATCAACCAACGATGAGTCAGAATGCATACAAGATTTGAAGCTACGGCTGCGTACATTGCTTAAGGACACTTTACTTATTAATTTAACAATGATTCATAAAATAGCTCTATTTCTGTTCCCACCCACTAACAATCTCTCCCAATTTACTGCTGCTGAGAAAAATGAAATCAAAGAACATTGTAAAACTTTGCTTGAAAGGCTAATAAATGAAGACAGTTTGATAAACAATGAAAACTGTCAGCGGAATTCTCTTTCAAACAAAAAGAATGCCTATTTTCCGGATTTCTCCAAGCGTAGTTCACTAGGATTTAATCGGACATGTGTTGAAAAAATTATGTTTTTACATATCAATATGAAAAATATTTAGAACATATATAAAAAAAACTTACTTGCTTAAATAGTATAAGTTAAAGCTACTTAGTTAAAGAGATATTAATATCTAACATAAGAAAACGCATTAATATGAAAAATAAATAAAATCCTAAAATGGCACATTTATGCACTTTATTTTGTTATAATAAATGGGTTTTACACGGGCAACTAGTGTACACTTTTATAATTCCTTAAAATTCACCAAACTGTAGTTGTATACACAAGTACACCTGCGATACATGTAGTACTACTGAATATACAAGAATATGAAAAATTTTTGAATGTAAAAATATTGCATGCGCGAACTTCGGTGGAAAGCAGCGGAGCGTAACAAAATTCTAGTAGGTCACTTTCACCACACCAAAAACTTTAACACAATTTTTAACATAATCTAAGCACAGAAATACACTGATTGGAGTTTTAGTGAGTAAAAGTTAAATTTCTGAACACATTAGCTGAAGAAAAAGTGTACAAATAATTATTAAATAACAAATACAGACAGTGGTAGTTTAACAAATTCTGCTGTGGTAAGTGGTGAATGTGACCTACTAGAATTTTGTGAAGTTTGCCTCACACGATTTTTCGTCTATGCAATGTCTCTATATTATATCGTTTCTGAGAATATACTGAATATACAAGTTGTACTAGTGAATATGCAAGTTGTACTACACACATGCGTTGACGTCATTGGTTGTAGTTGTGCCAGAGACGATATAATATAGAGACATTGCATAGACGAAAAATCGTGTGAGGCAAGCTTCACAAAATTTTAGTATGTCACATTCACCACTTACCACAGCGGAATTTGTTAAACTACCACTGTCTGTATTTGTTATTTAATAATTATTTGTACACTTTTTATTCAGCTAATGTGTTCAGAATTTTAACTTTTACTCACTAAAAGTCCAATCAGTGTATTTCTGTGCTTAGATTATGTTAAAAATTGTGTTAAAGTTTTTGGTGTGGTGAAAGTGACCTACTAGAATTTTGTTACGCTCCGCTGCTTTCCACCGAAGTTCGCGCATGCAATATCTTTATATTAAAAAATTTTTGGTTGTGCTGCATGAGACGAGACCGTGCAAGTACTTGTATATTTTTCAACTCACAGCCTTTTGTACTCATACCCATAAGTTCTCATGCCAGTGAATTGAATGAGTGCTTGTACAAAATTTGTGTGAATGTATTCATAGGCATATTTTTGTGCATTCATGCAGGGGTCTAGTATGTACATTACACATTAGGATGTGGCTATATATTCAACACAAAAAAAATATTTGCAATTCCATTTTCTTTTCAATCACTCGAAGGCAATTTTAAAACAGTTTCAAAAGATTACAAGTAGCCTTCTTTAAAATTTAATTAATTTTATATGGTTTTAATCCAAATAAATTTTCGACAATCTAATACAAAAAAAAAACTATGTTTTTTTTTGAAGTTTCGTTTCATAGAAAACACTCGTTTTAGGGAATTTTACTTTAGCTTTAAGTAGCTAGGGTTACTTAATTTTTCCCTATTTATATTTAACTCAAAAAAAAATCCACGTAGCCACATGACTTTTGGCTGTCTGTGCTGAAACTGATAATTAAAGGAATCTGATGGTCCTTCTGCTGTGGGTCCCCAAACTCATCCAGATTCGCTGGTCTTTCTTTTCTTATGCACGCAGAATGGATTAATGTATATTAGTTATATATATTGTAACGAATTTAGTGCAATTCCTCTTATTTGCAACCTTCTACTAACGTTCGAATCACTAAACTGTTGAATAAATAACTCCACTATTCAATAATGCAAAATGACCTTTATTAAAGTACTTCACAATAACACTTATACATCGCAACTGATAGCTTGCTTAAATCAAACTGATTCATGATTGTCCGCTTGCGCTCTTTTATACTCTCTGCTGCTTCATTCGCATATTTCTACTACAGTCTAGACGTTTTGCCTGCTAGAACTGCTGTGCATATCTCCTACTTGTAATTAGCTATATACATGTATATTTGTAGTTTGTATCCATAAGCGTATGTATATGTGAGTAATACTTCGCTGATGATTACAAGTGTTTGCGCGTAATATCTCTGCGTGCCTTATATATATGAGTGTAAATGATGATTGATGTGTTTATGTACACAGTGTGGAGGGCTTCAAAGTTTTTGTGTTGGGAGTTTATTATTAAAAAATAAATAAATGTAAGGCGCGATAACCTCCGAAGAGATCTAAGGCCGAGCTTCTCTTCCAATTTGCGTCGTGCTCCTCTTGATTTTCCCTACAAATTGGCCGGACGGGACCTACATGTTTCATGCCGACTCCGAACGGCATCTGCAAGACGAGTTTTCGCTGAGAGCTTTTCATGGCAGAAATACACCCGGAGCGCTTGCCAAACACTGCCGAGGGGCGACCCCGCTTAGAAAAATTTTCTGCTAATTGAAAAACCTTATTTCTAAAATTTTGATGTTGATTTGCCCGGGGCGTGAACCCAGGGCGTGAACCCAGGGCATACGGTGTTGTAGGCGGAGCACGCTACCATCACACCACGATGGCCGCCCGGAGTTTATGGTAATATTCGTCACAATATTATTATATATTATTGATCGCGGTTATATATTTTTTGAGACAACACTTGAACCGCATTTTTTATTATCTCGGTGACCATGCACCACTCTATGACGATTTCAGAAGCACGACTTTACACTTGTATATCTCCGGCCAGAAAAAAAGAGCTCATTCCAGCGGAAATCGATCTTTACCTCCTCTTTCTCTATTCTCATTTTCGTAAGCCCATCATGGCTGCAGTTAAACCAATTGCCACTGAACTAATTTCTTTTAACTTTAACCCTAGTAAAAATTTGTGAAACCAAATGTTACCAAATGTTGCCAACTGTTGTCCTCAAAAATATTAACTACCATGCCATTCTTTGTGAGTACAACTTACTAATATTACGATCAACAAAGGGACTTTAGGAATCAAAGCCGCGCTCACAGATGTTACGTTGTTTTAATGTTTCCCAAATTATTCAATAAATTAAAATACAAAATATTTTCTTACATCCACCGTAAATAGAGAATAATCTAAACCAAAAGGGCAAGGGGATGGAGAAGACGTCACGGCGAAGGTGCTGGAGGGGGAACAAACAGCCCAATGGTGCTGCGAGTCTTAAAGATAAACTTCCAACACAGTAAAGTGGCGTCGAACGAACTTCTTCTAACCCTTAAGGAGGGTTCGTTTTACGTGGCGCTGATCCAGGAGCCCTGGCTCTCATCGGAAGGAAAGATTTCTGGACTTAGCGCGAGGGAATTTGGCGTCTACTACGCGCAAACGGAAGGACGGGTGCGAGCTGTAGTCATGGTAAGTAAACAGCTGCATTCATATATGCTGCCTAATTACACAACTGAGGACCTAGTAGTTGTGGCCGTGGAGCAAAAGAATAAACAGACATTTATCCTGGTATCCTGCTGCATGGCCTATACTGCGGAGGTTCCACCGATGAAGTGCAAGAGGCTAGTACAGGACGGAGGGCGCAAAGGGCGGTTGGTCATAGGCGCGGATGCAAATACGCACCACAATGCGTGGGGAGGAGGAGGTACGAACAAGAGAGGCGAATATCTATATTGTTACATTCTGCAAACCAATTTGCAGATAGCCAACAGGGTAAGTGTCCCTACATAAATTTGTCCAACATCCAGCAATGTTCTTGATATTATACTGAGCTCCGAACGTGATATATCAAGGTATGATTGGATGGTTCTTGAAAGAACATCCTTCTCCGACCATGCGTATATCAGATTCAGCATCCCCCTAAAGAGCATAGAGGAGGGAGGAACCTTTAGAAACCCTAGGTCAACGAACTGGACAAAATTCCAGAAACAGGTAGAAACAAAACTGGGACAACCCAAAGAAGTTGCCAACGTGGAGGTCTAATGAATTCCCAACAAATACGCTTATGACTGCGTATAACAGAGCTTGCCCTCTAAGAATACTCACAGAAAAGGCAAAGCGGCCATGGTGGATCAATGAGCTGAGTTTTCTAAGAAGACAAGTAAAAGAAATGTTTGAGCTAGCAAAGACCGTAGAAAGCGAAGTGTGTCGGGACGAGTACGGGGATCAACTGAGGATCTACAAGCGTTAAATTTCCAGGGCGAAGAGAATCTCATGAAAAAGTTTTGGTACGGACATAGAGTGCTCCAGCGAAACAGCACGGTTGAAAAATGTCCTGGCAAGGGGAAACATAGTCCAGGGACTAACAAAGAAAGAGAACGGGGAATGGTCACGTAATAGTGAGGTGTCCCTTAAGGTGCTTTTCGATACACATTTCCCATCGGGAGATGATTTAGAAGAGCCAGCAGACAGCATTTGCGGAGGGTGGGGCCGTGTGTAGAAGTCCACGAAAGTGGGGAAAGCTTCTGACCGCCATTCACCTGGGAATGGCCAGAGCGATTCTTTTGCATGCGGTTCAAGCAGCTCACTACAGCCGGTCGCTTGCGGCCAAGTATCCTCTGGGTAGCCGCTAAACACCCGTTTAGCGGTGAGCTAATGTGAGAAGGCGACAACCTGGCTAGGCCACTCTGACATAATCGGTTTAAGGGCTAGCCGGGGGAGATTTCATCGGCAGCGTATGTACACCTCTAGGTGCGGCTGCAAGCGGGCGTCTGTCTTGGAGCAAGCGGCTCGCTATATAAACGTGCCAACTAATATTTTCAACCCCGCTGAGCGGGTTGTGCGCTGGGCTTGGGACCCGCCACGTAAAACCATACTCCAATGAAATATAACAACAAGCCTCGGATAAATACACTCTCTATTGATGACGACCATGGCAAACGTTTGAAGGACAATGAATTGAGGGCATGCACCTGGAACGTCCGCTCCCTGAATGGGATTCGTGCAGATGCCCGGCTGGTTGATGTCCTCATCAAAGCAAAATCTGACATCACCGCCATCCAAGAAATGCGTTGGACGAAGCAAGGAAGAAAGAAGATCAAAAATTGTGACATATATTGGAGTGGCCATGCGAATAAGCGCAGTTTCGGCGTCGGATTCGTGGTGGGACAGAGACTTTGTCGCCAAGTGCTGGCGTTCACGCCTGTGGACGAGCGTCTTGCCGCTATTCGAATAAAAGCAAGATTTTTTAATATATCATTCATCTGCGCCCATGCGCCGACAGAGGAAAAAGACGATGACGTGAAAGACACTTTTTATCAACAATTAGAACGCACATACGAGCGCTGCCCCCGTCATGATATAAAAGTCGTGCTTGGCGACTTTAACGCCAGGGTGGGCAAAGAAGGTGTTTTTGGCCCTACAGTCGGAACGTTCAGCCTACACAATGAAACTTCTCCTAACGGACTGAGGCTGATTGACCTTGCCGGTGCTCGAAACATGGTCATATCAAGCACGAGGTTCATGCATAAAAAGATACATCAATCTACATGGCTGTCCTGATCGAAATACTCGCAATCAGATCGATCACGTTGTGATAGACGGACGGCATGCCTCCAGTGTTTTAGATGTGCGAACGATCCGAGGACCTAACATCGATTCGGACCATTATCTCGTTGCAGCCAAAATACGCACCCGCCTCAACGCGGCTAAAAACAAGGAACAAAAAACACAAGGAAAGCTAGACGTCGAAAAGCTTCAATCACAACAGACTGCCAATGATTTCGCAACTCGACTCTCACACCTGCTCTCTGAGGGCACAACTCATCCTGAAGGAATACAGGAGCAGTGGGAGCATATATCCAAAGCACTTCATACTGCCGCCGAGGAAAAAATTGGTTACCGGCGGCCACGAAAAAACAACTGGTATGATGAAGAATGCCGCGTTGCAACCGAAAGAAAAGACGCTGCCTACAGGGCTACGTTAAAAGCGAGCGCGACAAGAGGAGTGTGTGAACGCTATCGTGAGTTGAAAAGGGAAGCGAGACGCCTTTTCAGGAAGAAAAAAGCAGAAGTAGAAAGGCGTGAGTGCGAGGAGCTTGAGCTGCTAGCCACCAGGAATAACGCCCGAAAATTCTACCAAAAAATACGTCGACAGACGGAAGGTTTTAAGACCGGGGCAAACTCCTGTAGGAATGAAAACGGCGACCTGGTAACTGAATTCCAGAGAGTTCTTAGATTATGGAGGGAACACTTCTCTGCTCTCCTAAATGGAGGCAGCAATTCACCGCGCAGAGATGAAGAACCCGATCCCGCAATCGATGATGATGGAATATATGTCCTCCCGCCCGATTATGACGAAGTTAGAATAGCAATAACCAGATTGAAAAACAACAAGGCCGTGGGCGCTGATGGATTGCCTGCGGAGCTATTCAAGTTCGGCGGCGAGGAGTTGGTAAGGCGCATGCAGCAGCTTCTTAGCAAAATATGGGCGGACGAAAGCATGCCCGACGGTTGGAATCTAAGTGTTCTTTGCCCAGTCCACAAGAAGGGGGATACTGCAAAATGCACCAACTATCGTGGAATCAGCCTCCTTAGTATCGCATATAAGGTCCTTTCAAGTGTATTGTGCGAACGATTGAAGCCCACTGTGAACCGGCTGATTGGACCTTATCAGTGCGGCTTCAGGCCTGGTAAATCTACCATCGACCAGATTTTCACAATGCGCCAAATCTTGGAAAAACCCGTAAAAAGAGAATCGACACACATCACCTCTTCGTCGACTTTAAAGCCGCCTTCGACAGCACGAAAAGGAGCTGCCTATATGCCGCTATGTCTGAATTTGGTTTCCCCGCAAAACTTATACGGCTGTGCAAAATGACGTTGAGCAACACCATCAGCTCAGTCAGAATTGGGAAGGACCTCTCTGAGCCGTTCGAAACTAAACGAGGTTTCAGACAGGGTGACCCCCTATCGTGCGATTTCTTTAATTTGATGCTGGAGAAAATTATACTAGCTGCAGAACTTAACCGCACTGGAACAATATACTATAAAAGCGTGCAATTACTGGCATATGCTGATGACATTGATATCATCGGCCTAAACACCCGCGCTGTTAGTTCTGCTTACTCCAAGCTGGAAAAAGAAGTGGTAAAGATGGGTTTGATGGTGAATGAGGACAAAACGAAGTACCTGCTGTCATCGAGCAAAGAGTCAGCGCATATGCGCCTTGGCAACCACGCTACTGTTGGCAGCCATAATTTCGAAATAGTAAAAGACTTCGTTTATTTGGGAACCAGCATCAACACTAGCAAAAACATCAGCACTGAAATCCAGCGAAGAAGCATTCTTGCCAATAAATGCTACTTTGAACTAGGTAGGCAATTGAAAAGTAAAGTCCTCTCTCGGCGAACGAAAATCATAATCTACAAGTCACTTATCGTACCCGTCCTGCTATATGGGGCAGAAGCATGGACCATGACAACAGCGGATGAAGCGTCTTTGGGAGTGTTCGAGAGAAAAGTTCTTCGAAAGATTTATGGACCTCTACGCGTTGGCGATGGCGAGTACCGAAGAAGATTTAATGATGAGCTGTACGAGCTATACGCAGACATCAACATATTCCAGCGAATTAAAACGCAGCGGCTGCGCTGGCTAGGCCACATTATGCGAATGAAAGATGATGCTCCGGCCAAGAAAGTGTTTCTATCGGAACCCGCCTATGGAAGCAGAGGTAGAGGGCGGCCCCCACTCCGTTGGAAGGACCAGGTGGAAGGCGATTTAAACTCCCTTGGTGTGACCAATTGGCGCCGGTTGGCGGAGCGAAGGAGCGACTGGCGCGCCTTGTTGGACGGCCATAACCGTTTAGACGGTTGAGCGCCAATTAAGTAAGTAAGTAAGCAGACAGCAATCACACTTCGATCACGTAGCGGGTAGTGCCGGGCTTGGTGACCGATACCAAGATCGAATGGGCGGTGAAGACGTTTTCTAAGTTTAAATCGCCGGGCCCAGATGGTATATTCCCGGCCATGTTAAAAGTTTCAAGTAGAACGGTCGAGGAATGGCTAAATATATTATTCGATGGGTGCATAAGACTGAATCATGTACCGCACCTTTGGAGAACTGCTAGTGTAGCTTTCCTACCAAAGGCGGGGAAGATCTGTCACGTGTATCCCAAAGACTATAGACCCATTAGCTTAGCATCATTTCTGCTCAAAACCTTTAAGTGGCTGATAGATGTGTACATAAGGTCCAACGTGGATGAAAAGCTCCTCTTCACAACACAACATGCGTAGACCAAAGGTAAGTCATTAGACACCGCATTGCATAGGATGGTAATAAGCATAGAGAAAGCGCTGGAATATAAGGAATATGCTCTAGAAGTCTTCTTAGACATTGCCGGGGCTTTCAACAATGTTTCTAAATGGGCGATTATGGATGGTCCTAATTATATTAAAGTACATTCAGCCTTAACCACATGGATCGGCTGCACGTTAAATTGCAGGAATATTACATCACAATGGGGATTGTACGAGGTCACGAAATCAGTGGACAGGGGCACCCCGCAGGGAGGGGTGCTATCACCTCTTCTGTGGACACTGGTCATCAAGCAACTGCTCAGGCGTTTCAATGAGGGACCCGTAAAACTTACGGCTTACGCAGATGACGTAAGACGGATATGGTCTTGTTTACAAAGAGGTACAAGGTCCCAAATTGGGGCCTAAGTTAGGAGGGGTGACCCTAAAGGAGAAACCTTGCCCAAAATATTTAGGAATCATCCTACACAGTAAGCTGTCATGGAGTCCTCTGGAGAGATTCGGGGCAGGGAGAAGCATACATCTATATTGGGTCCCAGGGCATATGGGAATAGATGGGAATAAAAAGGCAGATGAACTAGCTAGAGAGGGCGCATCCCTTGAAGTTTGCTACGTAGACGTCCCAATTAGACTAGGCGAGATTAAGAGAAGGCGAGAGGTGCACATGATCGACCAAGCGTATTCTGGTATTCTGACTGGACACCGCCTTCTGGCGTCACATTTAAATTAGGCTGCGATACCTTCCCGTAGCAGGAGAATATGGCGCAGTCCCGCTGCAAGGATCTGCTGGGAGGATGACATATAGCTTCTACAGCGCAATTGTCAACCTCATCTACCCGTGGCGAATCATATTTCATTAACAGCCGAGGCACTGGCGGGACCAAGTTCATCTTGGAACTAGGGGGTGGGGAGGGTGTGATGGCCTAGAAGGTTTAAAGTGTGTCATATAAATCGTTCCCGAGATGGTCGGGCTAGTAACTTAATGGTGATGTGTTACCGGAACGTACCGGATCTATATCCGGCAAAGGACCATCAACATCGATAACACTTCCCAAAGCCTTCGGGGAGTGTATTTATCATTAATACAACAACAACTACAGTGCCAACTCACCATAATAATATGTGGACCTATATACAAGCACATACGTAGGCTCTGGTCCCTTAGCAGTGCAGTACTTTTCATTAAAAGTTTAAGCATTTTTGGCGTGGCACCAGATTTAGTATGAGAAAGTAGCAAGTAGTCGCTTTTAGTAGAGTTCATATATATCATCCACAGGTCCCCCTCCCCCTCCAGCGGGTTAGGAGGCTTAGGATATACCTGCGGTAGGTACATCTGTCATAAGAGGCGACTAAAACACCAAATCAATTCAAGGGGTTGTGTAGCGCAATTCTGTCAAAGGGTTGCCAGCGCAACATATTGTGACGAATTTTAGTAACACTAAGTGAAACCCACATCACTAATCTGATACTAAGTAAATAAAGCCACAACAACAATAAAGCAAGCTGCCACACTTGTATGTACGTAAACAAATTAATCATCATATACATACATACTATAACCGCACCGCGTTGCCCGCCTTTACGCAACAAAACACACCCCTGCGTGCAAGTGGCATCGCCGTCAGCTGTTGCTGAACAGCAATGCCAATTGTACTCAGCAGTGGCAATGGCATTCAGCGATAGGAAAATTGGCAACGCAGCGTGGGTACATTTTACCTTTTTTTGAATTGAGCCGGCGGACTGAAAAGATAGTTGCTAGTATACCGGCACACACAATAGACGCGAAATTAAAAATCAGAAAAAAGAAAAAGTTATAAGTTGTGTACAGTTAAAAGGATAGTCAACAGAGAATATAAAATACGTAAATAACTAAAAGTTTGTTTTAAATAAGGTTGTACAAAAAGGAAACTAGTTTATAATTAAAAGGATTTACGGATCGAACTAAGTTGTGAATAAAAGAAAAACTATGTGTTAAAAAAAATTAAAAAAACGATTTCATTTGTTTAACAAAAAGAGAAGAAACGAAAAGAATAAAAGTTTAGCGTAAGTGCGGTGTGTGTGTGTGCACAGTGGGCTGCATACCCACGACCAAGCGTGAGTATATCCCAATACCAAAAAAAATGGTTGGCGTCAAAAGGCCAACCTTAAATGGCGACCGCGACAGGACTTGCAATGGCGGCCATAGGCGTGAAGAGGCCGGCCTCTTAAAAACTTAAAATCAAAAAGAAAAAAAAAAAGAGCTTAAAATTTTAAAAAGTTAAAAGGCTAAAACCCTAAAATCAAAAATTTATTAAAAATGAATTAACCAAAAAAAAATTTTTTTATCTAAAGAATTAAAATTTAATTTACACAAAATTTAAAAATCTACAAAAAACAAAAAAAAAAACATAAAAATCAAAAAAAAAAAAAAAAATACAAAACTTACAAAAACCTTACAAAAAAAATTTTAATACCACTTAAAAATCTACAAAAAAAAATTACAAAATTTAAAAACCATCACAAAAAAATATATAAAAATGCAAAACTCTTACAAAAAAATTTAAAAAACGAAAAATTTTTACAAAAAAAACGTTCTTTCGAAAACTTTAAAAAATTACAAAAAAAAATACAAAAATTTGAAAAACCATTACAAAAAAATTACAAAACATTTAAAAAAAAAAGAATCTCTACAAAAAAAAAAAAAAAATACAAAATCAACAAAAAATTACAAAAAAAATACGAACATTTAAATCAACAACGAAAAATTATTAAAATTTACAAGGAAAGTCAGTGTTGGTGGTGTATGGCAGTGGCTAGTGGAAAATTATCATAATTTAAAAGACATTTAAAGAACATATAGACACGTATAATACAAAAACTAATTAAAAAACGGAAATAATAAGAAATTGTTTTTACTAATAATAAAAGAAACTAAACGGCAGCAGAAATAATACATAATTTAACATTTACACTTAAAACAACAAAAACAAAATTTCAGTAAAACTGTACCAAATTCTTGGTGAAAAAACAAACGGCACTAGCCACGCCACATCAATAACGGCAAACCACCGTACGAACTGAATAGCGGAAAAAATAAGTGACGCCATCCAAGAGCAGCAGCATCAGCAGTACAGTACACGCAGTGGCAGAACGCGCAGCGCAGCAGTAGAACAACAGGTACAGCAAGCGGTAAATCGAGCCAAGCAGTAACTGGTATGGTGTGCAAAAATTTTACATTATTAAAATTAGCTTAATATTTTCAATTCGCTTAATATTTAATATTTTTCAATTTTCTTTAATAAAATGAAAACACATTTCATATTATATTCACATTTTCATTTTTGACACTAACTCTTCATACTCATTAAAATGTAATATTTTATATTACACTCATATCTTTTTTCTCTTAAATTTTCAAATATTATTTTTGCAAACTCATTGCAAAATACAAATAAAAATTAAATTAATTAAATTGAATTACTCACAATACTTATTACAAAAAAAATTTTCTTGTATTATATTCATACATATTTTTATATGTGTAGGATTAAAGGTAGGCACTGTGGGACAGGGTCGGACAAAAACAGAAAAAATGTTTTTCTCAATTATTGCATTGCTTCAACGTTGTGATTATTAAAACAATTGCCAAAACTCAATAAACGTTTTTTCTAATTTTAGTCCCACTCTGCCCTACAGCGGGCTCCATTAAAGAGGAAAAATAACATGAAAAATATTTTTTTTAACATACAGTGGTGGTTCCGTAATTAACCAAAAAGATTTTTTTTGCGTAAACGGTGGTACTGTAAACAACCAATGAAGTTTTTTTTAATCCCGGTGCGTCCGAGGATATTCATATTACAAATTTGAAAAGATGCGGTGCGCCCGTATCTATAAAAATAAAACCATACAATTTTAATAAAAACGGTGCGTCCGTAAAAGCACAATCACATTGAGATCTTTTTAATAAAGCGGTGCGTCCGTTATCAACAGCCAAGTCCTTTTACCAAAATAAAATATTTTTCCTTTGAAATCAATTTAAACTGAATTACTTCAATATACATTCAATTTATCATTAAATATTCAGTCTTTCATTAAATTGCCGGATAATTCTTTCAATTTCACATCAACATTCAATTCAATTTCTATTTCTGTTAAATTTTCGTAAGCACTTTCTACAAATTCGACTTTAATCAGCTTAAATATTTCTTCTTTGCTTCCTACTACATATGTTTCTTAGAAACCAAAAAGTAGTTCCCAGAATTTCAGAACAAGACTCAGATTCCAAAAATTCAGATTCCAATTCCAAAAATTTTAATTCCGAAAGTTCCGATTCCAAAAATCTTGATTTTAAAAGCCCAGTTTCCGAAGGCTCAACCACAATATTCGCCCAGTACAATCAAAAACCTTGTTGTTAGACTTTCTTTGTCCGGAGAATTTTACGGATTTGAGGAATTGCCCGAAACAAATATTTCAAATCCTCCTAATTCCGATACAAATATGGCGACTCCTGAAGAAAAAAGGACGTTTATCGGCATATGTGCTGGTATTATGCGTGAAAATTATAGCGGTGAGCCCCTAGGTCTCGATTCTTCATTACTAAATTGAGTTAATCGAACAATTTGTCGACGAAAATTTAACTAGCATTTGTATTTCATATATGAAATCCAAACTCGATGGTAAAGCTCGAGAAGCGATACCAACTCAAGTACTTTCAGTTAACGATATAAAAATAGCACTACGTAACCGTATAAAACCCGACAACTCCAAAGTTGTGGCCGGAAAAATTGCAGCTTTGCAAGTTAATAATAATAATTACACCGATTTTGCAAAACGCGTCGAGGAATTGTCTGATGCTTTAGAGCGTTCGCTCATTATCGAAGGGATTACTCAGACCAAAGCCCGTGAAATGGCCATCGAGCAAACAGTTAACGTTTGCCGATTGAACGCAAAAACAAGTTTAGTAAAATCAATCCTCGCTTCAACCAATTTTTCTGATTCCAAGGACGTAGTAGCCAAACTGATTGTAGAGCAATCAAATGAAATAAAAGAACGCCAAGTTTTAGCATTTAGGGCGCGGAACAATAACAATTTTAGAAATTTTCAAAGTAATAACCAAGGTCGAAATTTCCAAAATCAAAATCGTAACTTTAACAATTATAGACAAAATAGACCATCCTTTAGTAACAGTAACTATGGCAACAACTTCAATCGCGGCAATGAAAGGCAAAATTTCCGTTCCGGCGGCGGAAATCGGAATCAGCCTAATAGTAATAATAATAGCAACAATAGTCGTACTAGCAATAATAGCGATTCTAACACTTCCAATAATAGAGCTAGAAATGCAAGCGTTCGGGCTTTAAACAGGGAAGCCCCTCAAGAGCGAACACTGAGGGAGGACCAGACAAATTACTAACTAATTCATTCCGATTTTATACAAATAAATATTACTGGCTCTAACAAATTTTGTACATTTCTAGTCGATACACAAGCCGACATTTCGTTAATTAAAATTTCTTCTCCTAATAAAAATTTGTTAATTAATAGCAATGATACAATTAATATTACTGGAGTAACTACAGATACAGTTTCTACATTAGGTACTTTTACAACCAACTTACACTTTTCAAATTTTTATATCAAACATACGTTGCACGTGGTAGGCAATGATTTCAACATTCCATCAGATGGAACACTTGGTAAGGATTTCCTAAAAACAAATAAATGCGACATCAGCTATGCAACAAATTGCATTTCCTTCTGGATAGGCAATGAAAAGATCGCACTTCCCATCCTTCACGGAATGGAAAGCGATACATTTGTTATTCCACCTCGTTGCGAAGTTTATAGAATTTTCGCCTTGGAAAAAGACTCAGAACCACTTTTCGTGGATTCTCAAGAGATTTCTGACGGTATTTTCACAGCGAAATGAATAGTTGATATTAGTAATCCGATCATTAAGGTAGTAAATACCACAAATAGCGTAAAATACGTAAACAACCACAACATTCAAACCGAAAAACTTTCTAATTATAACGTTTATAAAATCAATAACCCAGTAAAGCAAGATAGTCGTATTAAAGAACTTAAAAGCATTTTAGAAAAACAAATACCTAATTATGCTGAAAATAAACTTATTAACTTATGTTTACAATATTCCGATATTTTTGCGCTAGACAACGATAAAATGACAATAAACAATTTTTATGAACAAAAACTAAGACTAAACGATACGACGCCAGTATACATTAAAAATTATCGCCTACCTTATTCGCAGCGCGAAGAAATAAATAAGATGGAAGGTTTTACCATTTGGTCTAAACGTAGCTCCAAATTCATTTCCAAGAATGATGTCAATTGCATTTTCTGGTATTTCACCCAACCAAGCCTTTATGTATGTAGACGATATAATAGTAATTGGATGTAGCGAAGCACATCATCTCAATAATCTAAAAAAAGTTTTCGAAACCTGTAGAAAGTTCAACTTGCGACTTAACCCAAAAAAGTGTAATTTTCTTAGACCTGAAGTAACTTTCTTAGGGCATAAATGCTCAGCAAATTGGTTGCTACCAGACGATTCAAAAATTGAAGCAATTAAAAGGTATCCTAAGCCACGCGATAAAGACGCTGTCCGAAGATTCGTGGCATTTGTAAATTATTATAGGAGATTCATTCCAAATTTCGCTTCTTTAGCAGCTCCATTGAATCGTTTGAGTAGAAAAAAGGTTGAATTTAATTGGGATACGGTATGTGAGTTAGCTTTCGAAAAACTAAGAAAAAGTCTGATTTCTCCAAAACTATTACAATATCCAGATTTCACCAAGGAATTTTTAATTACGGTCGATGCTTCAAAGTTAGGTTGTGGTGCGATACTGAGTCAAAATCATAACGGTAACGACTTGCCAATTTGTTTTGCTTCAAAATCCTTTAGCAAATCGGAACAAAATAAAGCAATAATATAATTAGAACTTTTGGCAATATATTTTGCAATAAAGCAATTTCGTGCATATATTTATGGCACTCACTTCAAAGTTAAATCAGATCATCGTCCACTAGTTTATTTATTTAATATGAAAGATCCGTCGTCGAAACTTTCCAGAATCCGTTTGGAATTGTCCGAATATAATTTTACCATAGAATATATTAAAGGAAAATCTAACGTAGGTGCAGACGCATTATCGCGAATTCCAATTCAAGAACTTCAAAATTCCAATAATCAAATTTTAGCGGTACAGACGAGGTCTTCCACAGGATTTAATTAAACAAAGCGGCACATTTAGTAATATTAAAAACACAATAAAATGCACTAAAAAATAAAAATCAATGAAATGGGAACTTGCAGGAGGAGACAGGCTAGTATATGTGTATGTGTGCACAAGCATAGTGATGGCTCATGCTGTTTTCTTTTACATATATGTATAAAACGGGGTGGTGTCTTATGTGGCCAGGAAAATGCCTAACACCGGCACCAACTAATGTTGGCTATTTCGGTACTCTTTATATTTGCTTAACTTACAAAAAAGTAGAGCAAACATATTGGAAAAAGAAGCGGTAAGAGGGGTTTGATGGTGAATTAGGACAAAACGAAGTACCTGCCTTCATCGAGCAAAGAGCCAGTGCATATGCGCCTTGGCATCCACGCTACTGTTGGTAGCTATAATTTCGAAATAGTAAAAGACTTCGTTTATTTGGGAACCAGCATTAACATTAACAACAACGTCAGCTTTGAAATCCAGCGAATAATCACTCTTGCCAACAAATGCTACTTTGGACTAGGTAGGCAATTGAAAAGTAAAGTCGTCTCTCGGCAAATGAAAACCATACTCTACAAGTCACTTATCGTACCCGTCCTGCTATATGGTGCAGAAACATGGATCATGACAATATCATATGAAGCGGCTCTGGGAGTGTTCGAGAAAAGTTCTTCGAAAGATTTATGGACCTCTACGAGTTAGCGATCTCGTACCGAAGAAGATTTAATGATGAGCTGTACGAGATTTACGCAGACATCAACATAGTCCAGCGAATTAAAACGCACCGGCTGTGCTGGCTAGGCCATGTTATGCGAATGAAAGATGACGCTCCGGCTAAGAAAGTGTCTCTATCGGAACCCGCCTATGCAAGCAGAGGAAGAGGGCGGCCCCCACCCCGCTGGAAGGACTAGGTGAAAAACGATTTAAACTCCCTTGGTGTGACCAATTGGCGCCAGTGTCACAGAGAAAAAGCGACTGGCGCTCCTTGTTGGACGGCCATAACCGTTTAAACGGTTAAGCGCCAATTAAGTCTGTAAGTATATTGGAACTAAAGTACTTTCTAATACTTCCCATGATCTCAAATAGCAACAAATTACAAAAAATGAGCATACTCATTTGTCACAAAATTCAGTAGTTCCATATTGTATTGGTGTTGTAGACTTCTTTGGATACATTTCCCCTGCAAACGCGTACACGGCTCGTAAGTTTATGGACATCTTACAAAACTATTTCAGTTATCTTAGCACCAAATCACTCAAATAAGTAGCTGCTACGGTAAATTGCTCCGCCACCCAATTAAACAAGTTTTGGTAAGTCTAGTTGAGGGGTCGACTGCTAATGCATGTCCAAAAATATTGAGAGAGGTGTTAAACGACGGGTATTTGCCTCGACAACAATAATACGAAGGTGGAAAAGAAAAATGGTAAAAGTCTAGTAACAGCGGTATTTATCCATGATTTTGACTGAAAAATGATAGAACGGCAATCCGATCCAAATTCCTGATAACACTGTCCATACTATTACTGTGGCATTTTTGTGCACACAAGCCTTAACAGCCAAAGTCATTTTTCCTCTTTTTTCAGAAGAGCGTTTTAAATGTTCAAATCGCTACTTGAAATCATGAAATTAAGATACCCTGGCAATATTTACGCTAGATTAGGTTAGGTTGAAGCGGCCGATCCATGAGGAGCTCACATAGACTGAATGAGTCCGTAGTGTTACCAGAATTTTGTTTTAACGACCAAACTGAGAAACCGTATCAAAAACTAGTGCCTATGTTATAAAACAACTCCATCCTCTTGCCAAATACTAGAAGCTTCCTAGGACTTAAGCCACTTGCTGCTTCTCGATCTGACAGCTTTATCACTCCTAATAGATGGAGTCTTACCCTGGTAAGCACAGGGCACGAGCACATAACGTGCTCGATCGTTTCCTCCTCCAACCCGCACTTTATACATTTCCTATCACTGACCAAGCCTAATTTAAATGTGACCCATCATGAGTCTACAGTCCTCTCTTTTTAATGATAGAAGCAACTTTGTTAGTCTAAGGTTGTAAGACCTACACATAATCTTCGACACTTTACAGCCCCTCGCTTGAACTCACACCTTTCCCGCTTGGTCGATCATGTGCACCTGTCGCCTTCTTTTAATCTCGCCCAGTATAATTGGGACGTAGAAAGGTTCAAGGGATGCGCCCTCTTTAGCTAGTTCATCTGCTTTTTCATTCCTATCTATTCCCATATGCCCAGGGACCCAATATAGATGCAAGCTTCTCCCTGTCCCGATTCTCTCCAGAGACTGCTTACACTCTAACACGCATTTAGATGCTGTGCTATGCGAGATTATTGCCGTAATTTCTGCTTGACTGTCAATATAAAAGTTAACACGCTTGCAGTTTAAGCTCGTTCAGTGTTTCTACTGCTTTGGTTGCCATTTGAGCACCCTTGGTCTTAAGACCTCCCTCGAAGCGCAGATAGGGAATAAGGTAGTTTGTTCGTCCTGTAATTGATGACGCTATACTACTATGGCCGTATAGTAGACGCTCAAGCTGCCCCGAGGCACTGAGTCTGATTGCAGTTGTTAACGCTATGTTCTTTGCTACCAGGTTTACAGGTGGAATGTGCAGAATGGCATACAGTGTTGCCATCGGGGTTGTTTTCAGGGCTCAATGCTAAGCATTGATGGTCTGCATACGCCCTCTAATTTTTGAGGTAGGGTGTTTCGTTTTTTTTTGTGACTTTCCACCAAGCAAGAGCTCCATAGTAAAGAATGAGGTTTACAATCGCTGTAAAAACCGCTGAAGCCTACTTCACCCTCTCCTCCACGTTGAGCTTCCATGACAGCTTACTGTGTAGGATGATTCCTAGATATTTTGTGCAAGGTTTTTCCTGTAGGATCACCCCTACTAACTTAGGCCTGGTCCAATTTGGGCCCTTGTTCCTCTTTGTAAACAAGACCATATCCGTCTTCTCCGCGTTGGCTGTGGACTTTATGTACACACCTATTAGCCTCTCAAAGGTTTTGGGCAGAAATGGTGTTAAGCTAATGGGTCTATAGTCTTTGGGATACACGTGACCGATCTTCCGTGCCTTTGGTTGGTAAGCTACACGAGCAGTTCTCCAAAAGTGCGGTACATCATTCAGTCTTATCCACCCATCGAATATTAGTTTAAGCCATTCCACGAACCTTCTACTTGACACTTAGAATGAAGCGTAGAATGGCCGAGAATATACCATCTGGGCCAGGTGATTTAAACGTAGAAAACGTCTTCACTGCCCATTCGATCTTGGTATCGGTCACCAAGCCCGGCACTACCCGTTCCGTGATCGAAGTGTGAGTGCTGTCTACTGGCTCTTCTAAACCATCTCCCGATGGGAAATGTGTATCGAAAAGCACCTCAAGGGATTCCACACTATTACGTGACCATTCCCCGTTCTCTTTCTTTATTAGTCCTTGGACCATGTTTCCCCTTGCTAGGACTTTTTCAACCATGCTGTTTCACTGAAGCACCCTAAGTCCATACAGAAACTTTTCCATGATATTCTCTTCGCCCTGGAAATTTCACACTTCTAGATCCTCAGTCGATCCCTGCACTCGTCGCGACGCGCTTTGCTTCCCGTGGTCTTTGCTAGCTTAAACATTTCTTTTACCTGTATTCTTAGAAGTCTCAGCTCATTACTCCACCATGGCGGCTTTGGTTTTCCTCTGAATCGTCTTAGAGGGCAAGCTTTGTTATACGCAGTCACAAGCGTCCTTGTTAGGTATTCATTAGACTCCTCCAATTTCCTCCACATTGGCAACCTCTTTGGGTTGTCCCAGTTTTGCTTCTACCCGTTTCTGGAATTTAGTCCATTTCGTTAAAGGTTCCTCCCTTCTCTACCCTCTTTAGAGGGATGCTGAAGCTGATATACGCATGGTCGGAGAGGGATGGTCTATCAAGAACCATCCAATCATACCTTGATATATCACGTTCGGAGCTCAGTGTAATATCCAAAACATTGCTGGATGTTGGACCAATGTATGTAGGGATATTTCCCCTATTGGCTATCTGCAAATTGGTTTTCAGGATGTAACAAAATAGAGATTGGCCTCTCTCCTTCTTATCTGCTCCTCCCCACGCATTGTGGTGGGCATTTGCATCCGCGCCTATGACCAACCGCCCCTTGCGCCCTTCGTCCCGTACTAGCCTCTTGCACTCCATCGGGGGAACCTCCGCAGCATGGGCCATGTAGCAGGATACCAGGATAAATGCCTGCTTATTCTTTTGCTCCACGGCCAACACTACGAGGTCCTCCGTAATGTAATTGGCAGCATATATGAATGCAGCTGTTTCCTTACCATTACTACAGCTCGCACACGTCCTTCCGTTTGCGCGTAGTAGACGCCAAATCCACGCGCTCTGAGTTCAGAAACCTTTCCTCCCGATGAGAGCCACGGCTCCTGCATCAGCGCCACGTCAAACAAATCCTCCTCAAGGGTTAAGAGGAGGTCTCTGGACGCCATTTTACGACTTTACTGTGTGTGTTCCTCCTCCAGCACCTTCTTTGTGACGTCTTCGTCATCCCCTTGCCCTTTTGGTTTAGAGTATTCGAGGCCCCCTTCAGCCTGTCGTAATTGTTGTGCCGGTGTTCCTCTGTGCAAGTCAGAGCACCATTTGGCGGTTTGTCCTCTTCTAACAGCTTCGTGGTGACGTAGGCTACCTCCACCTGTCCTTTTTCTCTTAGACTTTTGAGGTCCTTTTTGACTTCGCCCACTTCTAGCGTGTTAGGATATTTATCCCCGGAACTTCTTTTCTGAGTCGCATGTACATTTTTCCTGTACCAAAGGACATTTTGCCAAGCTGCGTGTACAATATATCCGCCGCCTGCTTGTTTATTTGGAAGATGCAGAGCTGATCTTCCCCCGTACGCCGAGATAGAGTAAGTACATTCTAATCCTGTGTCGGCATGTTCGGATTCTGATTCTGATATCCTCCGACTTCATCACGCATGGTACCCACACCTTAAATTTTGGTACCGTGGGGATTTGCGCTTTATCCACCACCTTAAACTGCGCGTTCGTGTCTTGCCTTTGAAGGTTTGGAACCACTTCCTGCAGCCACCGTAAGCTCGCGACGTTGTCGCACGCTGTCATCTTCACACCATTCCACCACCCCCGAATAAAAGGTTGGAAGGGGCTTACTTGGTTATTCCCGCATCATCCTAAGCATTAAGCGAATAAACTCCCTTGCTACAGACCTCCACCTTTCAGTAGTCATCTATCCGAAAGGACTGCTACGATCAACCAGCGCCGCAGTCAGTGACTGCTTTGCCACATCACTCATCTTCTCGGGAAAAGCCGGAGTCTTAGTATTATCTCCCTTTGGCACCTCCAAGAAAGCCGGAGTCTTAGCGTACACTCCCTTTAGCACCTCCGAGAAAGCCCTTAGCGTTATCTTCCTTTGGCTTATCTCCTACTTCCGTAGTTGGAACTTCCGTCTGACTCGAGGTAGTTGCTACCTCGCTATTGGGGTCCATCTGTCTTACAACTTTGGGACTACTTGTCTTGTTTATGCGACTGCCTCTTGAAAGCAGGCTTGTCGCATTGCGCCAAACGTTGCCTCTTCATTCTGCCATTCGACGCTTCTTCCTCCTCGTACCGGTTGCAGAACCGAGGGTTTCTCGCAGCAAGCCTTTTGAACTGACTTCTACCTGCTTATACCGCCTCATGGGCCCAGTCCTAGCGCTCGATCTGCACTTCTGTTGGGTCAACCACTGCTCCCAGGCGTTGGACAGTTCTTAGTGCTGCACGGTGCGGCTTAAGTGCAGTATACGGACAATTCCAAAATCAAAAAATGAAGTATGAGGATTGATAGACATGGTCAAGGTGAGTATAACTGCACAATTTTGTTTGTGGGCAAATGACAATACTAGGAGTTATTAAGGGTCAAATTTCATATGAAGCATTTTTTTTGATTATATAGGTAGTAAAATTACCTTTCATTTGATATGCTGTTTGTATTCCTATCCCGGAAAATACTTAAAAAATTCGATGTTTAAAAGTGCTATATTTACTAAGTAAATTACGCATATTTATTTGTACATATGTATGTATGTGTATGTATATTGAAATAAAGCCAGTATGGCCTTATTGCCATTTTCAAAACATGGTTGTTGTAATTTTATTAGGCTGTACCTAAAAACGCGCAAAAGTGTGCGTACCGTGGCATGTTGCCACGGACTTGGCATTGTAGCCCAGGGTTATTTAAATAAGCGCGACCGAAGGCCGCCAACTCGAAAAGGTGTTCTGCACATAAAGGAAACAAATACCAGATGTTCTGCTCAGAATTACTGTTAATTTACCCAAAATTAAGTTTTGGTATACAGTTGGTAAGGACAGTAGGTATTGCATTGATGGGACTAAGGATATTATATATAATTTTAAATGAAAGCTTAAATTATTTGCCATCTACCAAACTATATTTTCATATATTTAATACAGCAATTAAATTTAAAAAAACCGTACCAAGCATAGCTTTAACACATAATTGCATACGAAGTATGCAATGTGTAAAAGATTAAAATATGCAAAAAGAAGGCAATTGGGAAAGACTTCACAACAAGCATGACGTAGCTGAATGCGTTTGCAACCATTTCAACTATCGTAGGGGTGCGAGTTCGACTCCCACTCCCGGGAGAAAAGGCTTTGAAGAGATTTACAAGGTATAATCGAAACAGCTGTCGCCTTATCCGTCCTGATGTCACGTTGTTTAAATTTTTCCCAAATTATTAAATAAATTATAAAATTAAAAAATTGCTTCAAATAAATGTTTTCATACATTTAAAAAAAAAGCAATATGGGCAATCCCCGATTACTAAAAAATCATACAAACAGACAAAATTGGTTAATTCGTTGTAGTTCTATATATAGAACGAAAACAGCAACAAAAACCAAAAAAACCAAAGTTTCTTTGAAAACCGCCGTACCAAGCATAGCTTTAACACTTAATTGCATACGAATTATGCAATGTGTAAAAGATTAAAATATGCAAAAAGAAGGCAATTGGGAAAGACTTCACAACAGGCATGACGTAGCTGAATGCGTTTGCAACCATTTCAACTATCGTAGGGGTGCGAGTTTGACTCCCACTCCCGGGAGAAAAGGCTTTGAAGAGATTTACAAGGTATAATCGAAACATCTGTCGCCCTGTCCGTCCTGATGTCACGTTGTTTAAATTTTTCCCAAATTATTAAATAAATTATAAAATTAAAAAATTGCTTCAAATAAATGTTTTCATACATTTAAAAAAAACCAATATGGGCAATCCCCGATTACTAAAAAATCATACAAACAGACAAAATTGGTTAATTCGTTGTAGGTCTATAAATAGAACGAAAACAGCAACAAAAACCAAAGTTTCTTTGAAAACCGCCGTACCAAGCATAGCTTTAACACATAATTGCATACGAAGTATGCAATGTGTAAAAGATTAAAATATGCAAAAAGAAGGCAATTGGGAAAGACTTCACAACAGGCATGACGTAGCTGAATGCGTTTGCAACCATTTCAACTATCGTAGGGGTGCGAGTTCGACTCCCATTCCCGGGAGAAAAGGCTTTGAAGAGATTTACAAGGTATAATCGAAACAGCTGTCGCCTTCTCCGTCCTGATGTCACGTTGTTTAAATTTTTCCCAAATTATTAAATAAATTTTAAAAAAATTTAGTTTTTAAAAATTTCGATATGTTTTTTAAAAAATTATATTATTTCAGGAAATTCTTTGCAGTTATATACTTAAGATATACATCAAATGAAAGGTATTGGAAATACATATCCAACGACGTCAAAATTTTGAAAATCGGTTCAATACTTTAGAAGTAATTTAGATTAAAAAAAAAAAAGCTTGTTATGAACTTTGAACTTTAATAACTTTTGTTGTTGTTGTTTGCCCAACAAAAAAAATATACCGTTATGTTTCTTTTATTAATACCTATCGATCTCAATTTTTCGTTTTTTTATATCAGCATTGTCCGTATACTGCACTTGTTCCCACGGTGCTGCGAGAGAGTTCTTTTACTGCCTCTGGTCCGTACCCTTCTCCACTCTGTTACTCCGTTTTCATTTGTATGCTTTTCCAACACGAGTTCATTGAATCAGTACCACTCTCGCTCCCCGAGTCCGACGCATCGTTTAATGCGTCTTTTTTATCCTTGGCTTGCGACTCAGTCCTCCTCTTATCATCGTCCTCATTACAATTAGGTAATGAGTTGTTCATTTTATCGTACGACCACTTGCCCGACAAGGCGGGCTCAGCGGTCCAGTATTATATACGGGGAAAGAACCGTCCGCCACAGCAGCGCCCATTACTGTGGTAAGGCCATCAATACTTCCCGAGGTGACCCGGTATCGGAAAGGTTCCGTTCGAATACAGCCGAATTTATCCCCTGGCTGCAAATCGTCCAATAGGCACGGTCCGCATAACACCCTGGCTTAGGGGGTTAGAAGTTCTTGATCACCGACATGCCGTCGCCCTCCTATGAGGCGAAACGGCGTAGATGCCAGTCCTAAACAGCTCCGCCTCATATTCGGGCGCTGTAGAGTTCGGCTAAGCCCTCACACAAACGGCAAGGTGCCTACTCTAGTGAGGGTGTGACGAGAAAAAATTTAAATTTAGGTACATTCGATTATTGAATGCAAAAAAAAAAACGTTTAAACGGTAATATATCGGTACTCTGATGTTTGGGAATGTACCTAGCCTTTTGTAGCAATATAGGAGTATTACATACATATATGCCGCTAGATGTAAGTTGCTCCAAAAGAATACAAGCAAATAATAGCAGTGTTTTTTTACACGCGTTTCGTTTGCCCGTGAAAAAAAACGCCTATCCACGCTTAGATAATGCTAAGGAGACCCATCTAGCGGCAGTGGTTAAACAACTAGCTACAGCACAGGGAGCGGAGACACAACCCTCTGTTGTATTTCTGTGTATAACATATAGCTGAATCAGTTGTGATAAATAGTGGACACGCATAGAATACATACAATTAGTGCAGAGGGTGATAGATGTAAAAAGAAACACAGCTAATATTTTGCGCGCGCACGCAGTGTAGTAGCTCAATGATCTTCTTTACAAGCATTTTGGTGAATCGCAAGACGTATTGAATTAACATCATTTAGGGAAACTGGGTAAATCGTGAATCACAAGGCGTACCGAATTAACATCATTTGAGCATGGTGAATCACAAGACGTACCGAATTAACATCATTTGACCATGGTGAATCGCAAGACGTACCGAATTAACATATCGTGGGCTGATGCAAAATGATCGAAGAATAAAGATGTTGCAGGCGCAAACTTCGGCGGAAAGCAGCGGAGCGTAACAAAATTCTAGTAGGTCACTTTCACCACACCAAAAACTTTAACACAATTTTTAACATAATCTAAGCACAGAAATACACTGATTGGAGTTTTAGTGAGTAAAAGTTAAAATTCTGAACACATTAGCTGAATAAAATGTGTACAAATAATTATTAAATAACAAATACAGACAGTGGTAGTTTAAAAATTCTGCTGTGGTAAGTGGTGAATGTGACCTACTAGAATTTTGTGAAGCTTGTTGCCTCACACGATTTTTCGTCTATGCAATGTCTCTATATTATATCGTCTCTACTTCCACCACACCAAAAACTTTAACACAATTTTTAACATAATTTAAGCACACAAATACACTGATTGGAGTTTTAGAGAGTAAAAGTTTAAATTCTGAACACATTAGCTGAATAAAAAGTGTACAATAATTATTAAATAACAAATACAGACACTGGTAGTTAACAAATTCTGCTGTGGTAAGTGGTGAATGTGACCTACTAGAGGTTTTGTGAAGCTTGCTTCACAGTATTTTTCGTCCCTGCAACATCTTTATTCTTCGATCAATATTTGCTGATGTCTCAACATTTAATCAATTTGCGTTTGATGGCGAAAATAACAAGCACATCCCAATGAATCCACTTATACATATACATACTTACGCATTCAAATAATTTTGACATATTTGTGATTGTCAATGCACACAACAGGGTGCTTTTATGTTTGAAAAGTAGTCTTCTCATTTAGCACTTACAGTGGTTTGAGCCTTGGGAGATTTCGGAAAGTGGTTATCGAATTTGACGGTCTTTGCGCCATCGATTGCCATATAAAGATCCGGCACGTTCTAATAATAAGCACTAGCCCGACTATCTGAGAAACGATATTTTGGACGCTTTTTTAACAGTCCACCCCTTTTCTAGACTTTTACACGATTTAATATGACCACATTGAACTTGGAAGAGCACACCGCTCACATCCCCTAACTCCATGAGGAACTAGATGTTGCCAGGGCTTCGCATGGTTATATGTTATATGTTCACATTTGAAACAGGATTCACTTTGCGTAAGTGAGGTTGACAATTGAGTTGCCGAAGCTGTGAATTGCGCTTATCACCACTGTTTCCAGTCCATCTCTAAAATTTCTCAATAAACGGAAAATATTTATATGGAATCACATAAAACTCGAAAAGGTGTTCTGCACATAAAGGAAACAAATACCAGATGTTCTGCTCAGAATTACTGTTAATTTACCCAAAATTAAGTTTTGGTATACCAGGAACAGGACAGTTGGTATTGCATTGATGGGACTAAGGATATTATATATAATTTTAAATGAAAGCTTAAATTATTTGCCATCTACCAAACTATATTTTCATATATTTAATACAGCAATTAAATTTAAAAAAATTTAGTTTTTAAAAATTTCGATATGTTTTTTAAAAAATTATATTATTTCAGGAAATTCTTTGCAGTTATATACTTAAGATATACATCAAATGAAAGGTATTGGAAATACATATCCAACGACGTCAAAATTTTGAAAATCGGTTCAATACTTTAGAAGTAATTTAGATTAAAAAAAAAGCTTGTTATGAACTTTGAACTTTAATAACTTTTGTTGTTGTTGTTTGCCCAACAAAAAAAATATACCGTTATGTTTCTTTTATTAATACCTATCGATCTCAATTTTTCGTTTTTTTATATCAGCATTGTCCGTATACTGCACTTGTTCCCACGGCGCTGCGAGAGAGCTCTTTTACTGCCTCTGGTCCGTACCCTTCTCCACTCTTTTACTCGGTTTTCATTTGTATGCTTTTCCAACACGGGTTCATTGAATCAGTACCACTCTCGCTCCCCGAGTCCGACGCATCGTTTAATGCGTCTTTGTTATCCTTGGCTTGCGACTCAGTCCTCCTCTTATCATCGTCCTCATTACAATTAGGTAATGAGTCGTTCATTTTATCGTACGACCACCTGCCCGACAAGGCGGGCTCAGCGGTCCAGTATTATATACGGGGAAAGAACCGTCCGCCACAGCAGCGCCCATTACTGTGGTAAGGCCATCAATACTTCCCGAGGTGACCCGGTATCGGAAAGGTTCCGTTCGAATACAGCCGAATTTATCCCCTGGCTGCAAATCGTCCAATAGGCACGGTCCGCATAACACCCTGGCTTAGGGGGTTAGCAGTTCTTGATCACCGACATGCCGTCGCCCTCCTATGAGGCGAAACGGCGTAGATGCCAGTCCTAAACAGCTCCGCCTCATATTCGGGCGCTGTAGAGTTCGGCTAAGCCCTCACACCAACGGCAAGGTGCCTACTCTAGTGAGGGTGTGACGAGAAAAAATTTAAATTTAGGTACATTCGATTATTGAATGCAAAAAAAAACGTTTAAACGGTAATATATCGGTACTCTGATGTTTGGGAATGTACCTAGCCTTTTGTAGCAATATAGGAGTATTACATACATATATGCCGCTAGATGTAAGTTGCTCCAAAAGAATACAAGCAAATAATAGCAGTGTTTTTTTACACGCGTTTCGTTTGCCCGTGAAAAAAACGCCTATCCTCGCTTAGATAATGCTTAGGAGACCCATCTAGCGGCAGTGGTTAAACAACTAGCTACAGCACAGGGAGCGGAGACACAACCCTCTGTTGTATTTCTGTGTATAACATATAGCTGAATCAGTTGTGATAAATAGTGGACGCGCATTGAATACATACAATTAGTGCAGAGGGTGATAGATGTAAAAAGAAACACAGCTAATATTTTGCGCGCGCACGCAGTGTAGTAGCTCAATGATCTTCTTTACAAGCATTTTGGTGAATCGCAAGACGTATTGAATTAACATCATTTAGGAAAACTAGGTAAATCGTGAATCACAAGGCGTATCGAATTAACATCATTTGAGCATGGTGAATCACAAGACGTACCGAATTAACATCATTTGACCATGGTGAATCGCAAGACGTACCGAATTAACATATCGTGGGCTGATGCAAAATGATCGAAGAATAAAGATGTTGCAGGCGCAAACTTCGGTGGAAAGCAGCGGAGCGTAACAAAATTCTAGTAGGTCACTTTCACCACACCAAAAACTTTAACACAATTTTTAACATAATCTAAGCACAGAAATACACTGATTGGAGTTTTAGTGAGTAAAAGTTAAAATTCTGAACACATTAGCTGAATAAAATGTGTACAAATAATTATTAAATAACAAATACAGACAGTGGTAGTTTAAAAATTCTGCTGTGGTAAGTGGTGAATGTGACCTACTAGAATTTTGTGAAGCTTGTTGCCTCACACGATTTTTCGTCTATGCAATGTCTCTATATTATATCGTCTCTACTTCCACCACACCAAAAACTTTAACACAATTTTTAACATAATTTAAGCACACAAATACACTGATTGGAGTTTTAGAGAGTAAAAGTTTAAATTCTGAACACATTAGCTGAATAAAAAGTGTACAATAATTATTAAATAACAAATACAGACAGTGGTAGTTAACAAATTCTGCTGTGGTAAGTGGTGAATGTGACCTACTAGAGGTTTTGTGAAGCTTGCTTCACACTATTTTTCGTCCCTGCAACATCTTTATTCTTCGATCAATATTTGCTGATGTCTCAACATTTAATCAATTTGCGTTTGATGGCGAAAATAACAAGCACATCCCAATGAATCCACTTATACATATACATACTTACGCATTCAAATAATTTTGACATATTTGTGATTGTCAATGCACACAACAGGGTGCTTTTATGTTTGAAAAGTAGTCTTCTCATTTAGCACTTACAGTGGTTTGAGCCTTGGGAGATTTCGGAAAGTGGTTATCGAATTTGACGGTCTTTGCGCCATCGATTGCCATATAAAGATCCGGCACGTTCTAATAATAAGCACTAGCCCGACTATCTGAGAAACGATATTTTGGACGCTTTTTTAACAGTCCACCCCTTTTCTAGACTTTTACACGATTTAATATGACCACATTGAACTTGGAAGAGCACACCGCTCACATCCCCTAACTCCATGAGGAACTAGATGTTGCCAGGGCTTCGCATGGTTATATGTTATATGTTCACATTTGAAACAGGATTCACTTTGCGTAAGTGAGGTTGACAATTGAGTTGCCGAAGCTGTGAATTGCGCTTATCACCACTGTTTCCAGTCCATCTCTAAAATTTCTCAATAAACGGAAAATATTTATATGGAATCACATAAAACTCGAAAAGGTGTTCTGCACATAAAGGAAACAAATACCAGATGTTCTGCTCAGAATTACTGTTAATTTACCCAAAATTAAGTTTTGGTATACCAGGAACAGGACAGTTGGTATTGCATTGATGGGACTAAGGATATTATATATAATTTTAAATGAAAGCTTAAATTATTTGCCATCTACCAAACTATATTTTCATATATTTAATACAGCAATTAAATTTAAAAAAATTTAGTTTTTAAAAATTTCGATATGTTTTTTAAAAAATTATATTATTTCAGGAAATTCTTTGCAGTTATATACTTAAGATATACATCAAATGAAAGGTATTGGAAATACATATCCAACGACGTCAAAATTTTGAAAATCGGTTCAATACTTTAGAAGTAATTTAGATTAAAAAAAAAGCTTGTTATGAACTTTGAACTTTAATAACTTTTGTTGTTGTTGTTTGCCCAACAAAAAAAATATACCGTTATGTTTCTTTTATTAATACCTATCGATCTCAATTTTTCGTTTTTTTATATCAGCATTGTCCGTATACTGCACTTGTTCCCACGGCGCTGCGAGAGAGCTCTTTTACTGCCTCTGGTCCGTACCCTTCTCCACTCTTTTACTCGGTTTTCATTTGTATGCTTTTCCAACACGGGTTCATTGAATCAGTACCACTCTCGCTCCCCGAGTCCGACGCATCGTTTAATGCGTCTTTGTTATCCTTGGCTTGCGACTCAGTCCTCCTCTTATCATCGTCCTCATTACAATTAGGTAATGAGTCGTTCATTTTATCGTACGACCACCTGCCCGACAAGGCGGGCTCAGCGGTCCAGTATTATATACGGGGAAAGAACCGTCCGCCACAGCAGCGCCCATTACTGTGGTAAGGCCATCAATACTTCCCGAGGTGACCCGGTATCGGAAAGGTTCCGTTCGAATACAGCCGAATTTATCCCCTGGCTGCAAATCGTCCAATAGGCACGGTCCGCATAACACCCTGGCTTAGGGGGTTAGCAGTTCTTGATCACCGACATGCCGTCGCCCTCCTATGAGGCGAAACGGCGTAGATGCCAGTCCTAAACAGCTCCGCCTCATATTCGGGCGCTGTAGAGTTCGGCTAAGCCCTCACACCAACGGCAAGGTGCCTACTCTAGTGAGGGTGTGACGAGAAAAAATTTAAATTTAGGTACATTCGATTATTGAATGCAAAAAAAAACGTTTAAACGGTAATATATCGGTACTCTGATGTTTGGGAATGTACCTAGCCTTTTGTAGCAATATAGGAGTATTACATACATATATGCCGCTAGATGTAAGTTGCTCCAAAAGAATACAAGCAAATAATAGCAGTGTTTTTTTACACGCGTTTCGTTTGCCCGTGAAAAAAACGCCTATCCTCGCTTAGATAATGCTTAGGAGACCCATCTAGCGGCAGTGGTTAAACAACTAGCTACAGCACAGGGAGCGGAGACACAACCCTCTGTTGTATTTCTGTGTATAACATATAGCTGAATCAGTTGTGATAAATAGTGGACGCGCATTGAATACATACAATTAGTGCAGAGGGTGATAGATGTAAAAAGAAACACAGCTAATATTTTGCGCGCGCACGCAGTGTAGTAGCTCAATGATCTTCTTTACAAGCATTTTGGTGAATCGCAAGACGTATTGAATTAACATCATTTAGGAAAACTAGGTAAATCGTGAATCACAAGGCGTATCGAATTAACATCATTTGAGCATGGTGAATCACAAGACGTACCGAATTAACATCATTTGACCATGGTGAATCGCAAGACGTACCGAATTAACATATCGTGGGCTGATGCAAAATGATCGAAGAATAAAGATGTTGCAGGCGCAAACTTCGGTGGAAAGCAGCGGAGCGTAACAAAATTCTAGTAGGTCACTTTCACCACACCAAAAACTTTAACACAATTTTTAACATAATCTAAGCACAGAAATACACTGATTGGAGTTTTAGTGAGTAAAAGTTAAAATTCTGAACACATTAGCTGAATAAAATGTGTACAAATAATTATTAAATAACAAATACAGACAGTGGTAGTTTAACAAATTCTGCTGTGGTAAGTGGTGAATGTGACCTACTAGAATTTTGTGAAGCTTGTTGCCTCACACGATTTTTCGTCTATGCAATGTCTCTATATTATATCGTCTCTGCTTCCACCACACCAAAAACTTTAACACAATTTTTAACATAATTTAAGCACACAAATACACTGATTGGAGTTTTAGAGAGTAAAAGTTTAAATTCTGAACACATTAGCTGAATAAAAAGTGTACAATAATTATTAAATAACAAATACAGACAGTGGTAGTTAACAAATTCTGCTGTGGTAAGTGGTGAATGTGACCTACTAGAGGTTTTGTGAAGCTTGCTTCACACTATTTTTCGTCCCTGCAACATCTTTATTCTTCGATCAATATTTGCTGATGTCTCAACATTTAATCAATTTGCGTTTGATGGCGAAAATAACAAGCACATCCCAATGAATCCACTTATACATATACATACTTACGCATTCAAATAATTTTGACATATTTGTGATTGTCAATGCACACAACAGGGTGCTTTTATGTTTGAAAAGTAGTCTTCTCATTTAGCACTTACAGTGGTTTGAGCCTTGGGAGATTTCGGAAAGTGGTTATCGAATTTGACGGTCTTTGCGCCATCGATTGCCATATAAAGATCCGGCACGTTCTAATAATAAGCACTAGCCCGACTATCTGAGAAACGATATTTTGGACGCTTTTTTAACAGTCCACCCCTTTTCTAGACTTTTACACGATTTAATATGACCACATTGAACTTGGAAGAGCACACCGCTCACATCCCCTAACTCCATGAGGAACTAGATGTTGCCAGGGCTTCGCATGGTTATATGTTATATGTTCACATTTGAAACAGGATTCACTTTGCGTAAGTGAGGTTGACAATTGAGTTGCCGAAGCTGTGAATTGCGCTTATCACCACTGTTTCCAGTCCATCTCTAAAATTTCTCAATAAACGGAAAATATTTATATGGAATCACATAAAACTCGAAAAGGTGTTCTGCACATAAAGGAAACAAATACCAGATGTTCTGCTCAGAATTACTGTTAATTTACCCAAAATTAAGTTTTGGTATACCAGGAACAGGACAGTTGGTATTGCATTGATGGGACTAAGGATATTATATATAATTTTAAATGAAAGCTTAAATTATTTGCCATCTACCAAACTATATTTTCATATATTTAATACAGCAATTAAATTTAAAAAAATTTAGTTTTTAAAAATTTCGATATGTTTTTTAAAAAATTATATTATTTCAGGAAATTCTTTGCAGTTATATACTTAAGATATACATCAAATGAAAGGTATTGGAAATACATATCCAACGACGTCAAAATTTTGAAAATCGGTTCAATACTTTAGAAGTAATTTAGATTAAAAAAAAAGCTTGTTATGAACTTTGAACTTTAATAACTTTTGTTGTTGTTGTTTGCCCAACAAAAAAAATATACCGTTATGTTTCTTTTATTAATACCTATCGATCTCAATTTTTCGTTTTTTTATATCAGCATTGTCCGTATACTGCACTTGTTCCCACGGCGCTGCGAGAGAGCTCTTTTACTGCCTCTGGTCCGTACCCTTCTCCACTCTTTTACTCGGTTTTCATTTGTATGCTTTTCCAACACGGGTTCATTGAATCAGTACCACTCTCGCTCCCCGAGTCCGACGCATCGTTTAATGCGTCTTTGTTATCCTTGGCTTGCGACTCAGTCCTCCTCTTATCATCGTCCTCATTACAATTAGGTAATGAGTCGTTCATTTTATCGTACGACCACCTGCCCGACAAGGCGGGCTCAGCGGTCCAGTATTATATACGGGGAAAGAACCGTCCGCCACAGCAGCGCCCATTACTGTGGTAAGGCCATCAATACTTCCCGAGGTGACCCGGTATCGGAAAGGTTCCGTTCGAATACAGCCGAATTTATCCCCTGGCTGCAAATCGTCCAATAGGCACGGTCCGCATAACACCCTGGCTTAGGGGGTTAGCAGTTCTTGATCACCGACATGCCGTCGCCCTCCTATGAGGCGAAACGGCGTAGATGCCAGTCCTAAACAGCTCCGCCTCATATTCGGGCGCTGTAGAGTTCGGCTAAGCCCTCACACCAACGGCAAGGTGCCTACTCTAGTGAGGGTGTGACGAGAAAAAATTTAAATTTAGGTACATTCGATTATTGAATGCAAAAAAAAACGTTTAAACGGTAATATATCGGTACTCTGATGTTTGGGAATGTACCTAGCCTTTTGTAGCAATATAGGAGTATTACATACATATATGCCGCTAGATGTAAGTTGCTCCAAAAGAATACAAGCAAATAATAGCAGTGTTTTTTTACACGCGTTTCGTTTGCCCGTGAAAAAAACGCCTATCCTCGCTTAGATAATGCTTAGGAGACCCATCTAGCGGCAGTGGTTAAACAACTAGCTACAGCACAGGGAGCGGAGACACAACCCTCTGTTGTATTTCTGTGTATAACATATAGCTGAATCAGTTGTGATAAATAGTGGACGCGCATTGAATACATACAATTAGTGCAGAGGGTGATAGATGTAAAAAGAAACACAGCTAATATTTTGCGCGCGCACGCAGTGTAGTAGCTCAATGATCTTCTTTACAAGCATTTTGGTGAATCGCAAGACGTATTGAATTAACATCATTTAGGAAAACTAGGTAAATCGTGAATCACAAGGCGTATCGAATTAACATCATTTGAGCATGGTGAATCACAAGACGTACCGAATTAACATCATTTGACCATGGTGAATCGCAAGACGTACCGAATTAACATATCGTGGGCTGATGCAAAATGATCGAAGAATAAAGATGTTGCAGGCGCAAACTTCGGTGGAAAGCAGCGGAGCGTAACAAAATTCTAGTAGGTCACTTTCACCACACCAAAAACTTTAACACAATTTTTAACATAATCTAAGCACAGAAATACACTGATTGGAGTTTTAGTGAGTAAAAGTTAAAATTCTGAACACATTAGCTGAATAAAATGTGTACAAATAATTATTAAATAACAAATACAGACAGTGGTAGTTTAACAAATTCTGCTGTGGTAAGTGGTGAATGTGACCTACTAGAGGTTTTGTGAAGCTTGCTTCACACTATTTTTCGTCCCTGCAACATCTTTATTCTTCGATCAATATTTGCTGATGTCTCAACATTTAATCAATTTGCGTTTGATGGCGAAAATAACAAGCACATCCCAATGAATCCACTTATACATATACATACTTACGCATTCAAATAATTTTGACATATTTGTGATTGTCAATGCACACAACAGGGTGCTTTTATGTTTGAAAAGTAGTCTTCTCATTTAGCACTTACAGTGGTTTGAGCCTTGGGAGATTTCGGAAAGTGGTTATCGAATTTGACGGTCTTTGCGCCATCGATTGCCATATAAAGATCCGGCACGTTCTAATAATAAGCACTAGCCCGACTATCTGAGAAACGATATTTTGGACGCTTTTTTAACAGTCCACCCCTTTTCTAGACTTTTACACGATTTAATATGACCACATTGAACTTGGAAGAGCACACCGCTCACATCCCCTAACTCCATGAGGAACTAGATGTTGCCAGAGCTTCGCATGGTTATATGTTATATGTTCACATTTGAAATAGGATTCACTTTGCGTAAGTGAGGTTGACAATTGAGTTGCCGAAGCTGTGAATTGCGCTTATCACCACTGTTTCCAGTCCATCTCTAAAATTTCTCAATAAACGGAAAATATTTATGTGGAATCAAAATATGTAATCACCGATTTGGTCAACCTTCCACTGCCTGTTGTTGTTGTAGAGATAAGGGCACTCCCCGAAGGCTTTTGCGAGTGTTATCGATGTTGATGGTCGTTTGCGGGATGCAGATCCGGTTCCGTTACCAAGCCCGACCATCTCGGGAACAATTTGTTATGACCACATGCGACCTTCTAGGCCATCCCGCCCTCCCACCAGCTACATCCATGAGGAACTCGGGGTCGCCAGAGCCTCGGCTCTTAATGAAACAGGATTCGCCACGGATAGGTGAGGTTGACAATAGGGTTTGAAGAAGCTATATATTTCGCTGGCAATCTGCAAGGCTTGCGCTAATCAACCCCATGAATCTATTTGGTATTTTAGTCGCCTCTTACGACAGGCATACCTACCGCGGGTATATTCTGACCCCCTAACCCGCTGGGGGACCTTCTACTGACTAATAGGAGTATGTTAGGCGTAATACACTTCGATTTTCACATGGTGGAGCTGTGGTGAGTTTTGAAATCTCAAAAAGGCAAAACCAACGGTCTCAGTCTGAGTTTTATTTCAAATTTACACACCGCAACCAGTTTTGTTCATTTCCGTTGTGAATTCATACAAGGAAAAATCTTGCTATTCCTCCATTGCCATACCTACCTGTCAAATAACAACTGCTGACAGGGAGAATGGAGGAAAGGTTTGTTTTTTGCTCGCCTTTATTAAATTGAAGTGATATGAATCGCCCATTTATGTTTCAAATCAGCTTTTCTTTTGAGTTCACAGAAAATAAGAACAAAAATATAGCAAATTCTTCAAACTGTTATTAAAATATTTTTTAACAGAAAATTAGCCACCCACTTCAGTGCCCTAGAAATAAGCCGGAGAATTCAACCATATAATATAACAAAACTTGAATTGCATTCTCCCAAAAAACTTAAATTTTGAGCTACATCTGTTTACAATAAGAAGAGTGATATATATTTCTATAACTCTTTTATTTTTTCATCAAAAACACAAATTTTTTAAAACTGCTAACGGCTACTGTCTAGAAGTATTAACTTAGGAGTTGCACAGGCAACCAATCTTAGACCAAGTTTAAAGACCCAGATCTATTTGGCGTCATTTTTAATTAAAAACAAAAAAATACAGCCATTTAATCTCTTTTATACACTTCATGAAATATTTATATGAACGGGGGCTTTTAAAATTATCACCGGGCTTTGCACGCGTTTCATTTATGGGCTCATAAAATTACCACATTTCACTTCTTTTTTTACTATAATTTAGTCTCATCTTTCACTCGGTATTAAAACGGATTTTTAATAAATTAATACCACCAAATTTTCGCAGCCAACCAGGTCAAAACGTTTATAAAAATATCAAATCAAAATAACGTCGCCTGAAAGAGCAAACTAGCTAAAAGTAAACACAACCGAGTGAATAAATATCGCTTCATGAAGAAATATTCCTATTGGCGAAATCCTTCCAGAGATGATTGTCTTTCAAAAGAATAGACTTAAGGAAAATCCATAGTACAGGTTTACAAGTATGATATGTATGAGAAGGAGACAATTCCTTTCTCTTTCTAACACACTGCAGTTTGACACTTCGGTCAGTGTCAAACTAGCGTGGAACTCAGTGGAACATACGTTTGACACTGAACGAAGTATCAAAATTACTTGGGTTTGCTGTCGTAGAAAGTGATGCAGGGAAACAAAAAAAGGAGCAGAATATCAGATTTGGGTTGCTGTGATGGTACATTTTTTTGACCGAATTTAGTATGAAAATGTAGTGCGCCTATATGGGTTCTGCAGAAAATTTTACAAAAGTCTTGAATTGGGGTATCTGAGGACGCGTCGTTATTCCAGCATTAAAAATACTAACACGAAAAACATTTTGAAACCGAGGTCGACTGCAATAACTCATCCAAAAATATGGAAAGAGAAATGAAGAGACGCGTTTTGTCCTGTTATCAATAGTCCAAAGAGAAAAAGTATTCGAATTATTGGAAGCGAGCCAAAAACGCCTCAACTAATACCTCCCCCGACGGTTTTGGCCGTGTTTTAGCAATCGTCCCCTGTAATAAAATATCACAATTTGTTAATTAAAATTGTTCAAAACATATGGATTTTAAAGAGAGATGTAATTAAGTGCTCATTTGAAAGTAAATAAGGATATTTCTTTGTAATGTAACAATAAAAATTTTACGCAGTTTGCGTTAGCAGCTACTAAACTTTTTTGGACTAAAAAGTACAACGGTGCCAAATAGCATCCACAAAAAATCGAACAAGAACAAGCATTTTATTAGGTGACCCTGGCTGTGTATGTGCGTACTGCTACATATCGTACTTGTAGACCTTTACAATGGGAAAATCGCCAGTCACTGATATATTTGCATAGCAATTAGGCAGCCACATGGCAGCCATAATTTCGAAACAGTAAAAGACTTCGTTTATTTCGGAACCAGCATCAACACTAGCAACAACATCAGCACTGAAATCCAGCGAAGAATCAATCTTGCCAATAAATGCTACTTTGGACTAGGTAGGCAATTGAAAAGTAAAGGCCTCTCTCGGCGAACGAAAATCATACTCTAAAAGTCAATTTTCGTACCCGTCCTGCTATATGGGGCAGAAGCATGGACCATGACAACAGCAGATGAAGCGGCTTTGGGAGTGTTCGAGAGAAAAGTTCTTCGAAAGATTTATGGACATCTACGCGTTGGCTATGGCGAGTACCGAAGAAGATTTCATGATGAGCTGTACGAGCTATACGCAGACATCAACATAGTCCAGCGAATTAAAACGCAGCGGCTGCGCTGGCTAGGCCATATTATGCGAATGAAAGATGATGCTCCGGCCAAGAAAGTGTTTCAATCGGAACGCGCCTATGGAAGCAGAGGTAGAGGGCGGCCCATACTCCGTTGGAAGGAGCAGGTGGAACACGATTTAAACTCCCTTTGTGTGACCAATTGGCGCCGGTTGGCGGAGCGAAAGAGCGACCGGCGCGCCTTGTTGCACGGCCATAACCGTTTATACGGTTAAGCGCCAATAGAGTAAGTAAGTAATTAGTGATGAACGATATTTCACTATCGGTGATTGCATCGCCGCTATCACTATTAGTATTAGAATTTCATGCTGAAGGAAAATCGCCAATCACTGATATTTTTGGATAGCAACAGCTATCGCTATTATCGATTTTTCATTCACGGTTCACGGCGATGCAATCACAATATAGTGAAATATCGTTCCCTCACTAATTGCATATAGAATTCAGAACTTACCACAGCTCGGCGTTCACAAAGTGGTGTATGGTTGTATGATGTTGTATGGTATATAAAGCCTCCTGCGATTTACAACCAGATTGACTGAATTTTTGTATGTGTGCGTGTCGGCTATTTGACGCTTGCCCCGCGACTATCAAATAAAAAGCCATCAATCAACATATGTATTGAGAAACCGTAGCGTTCGGACATGAATATGTCATCATCGGATGTTGACTTTTTTTTACTTACAACTACAGCAGTTTTATTAAATAATAAAAAAATGTATAAAAATTTTATTAAATAATAATAAAAGCTTTACATTCCATAAAGCTGGTAAACATTGATAATATTCAATAAATTTGAATATGAATTGCTGTTCTTCCGCGCACTTGTTCATTTTGAATGTAATGGATTTGCAACTCTTTGTTTCGAGAGAGCGCTGTCAAAATGCACATTTTTTATAACATTTATCAATGATGCCACTCCAATCAAAAATGAATAGATCTGAAAATGGGGATTTTTGACAATCATTTCGGCGATTATAGTTTCAATCATTTAATAAAATGATAGTCGTAAAATATTTATTTCCTTGAAGTTATTTTACAATAATACGACTAGTTAGAGGCAAATATAAACAAATCTAAGTAAAACTAACATTTCGATTAAATTAATTAGTCAAATATTGTAACGCATTTAACTAGCAGTGAAAACCATATATTCTATTGAAATTTCAGTAAATCGGACCTATGATATAACAGTTAACATTATTTAATGGATAGGGCTTATCCTACATGTCTGGCGTTCCAGGTTCTGTGATCAAAATGGAATGGTTGCATCGGGAGTTCATATTTACAAACCCTGTTTTTAGTGATAACTTTTGAATGGGAAATAATATTTACCCTCCGCCTTCGAACTAATAATACTTACACTAAAACAAGTTTTTTTATCCTTTTTCCCATAATTTTTGAACGCTATTCTACAGTCGTAGGTCAAACCAAAGTTTACCAAAATTTTTGGCACGTTTTTTGTTTTGGCTGGCACATTTTTTGTTCTGGCACCCGCTTCAGCTGGCGCGAGGGATTTATCTGTGATTGTTGCCAGCAACAACTAGAAGATAAATCCCTCGTGAGAGCGAAAATATGAGAGCGTAAACAAAAGATTCGTATCATTCTAATCTATGTTGAAAGTCGACACAAACTAAATACAACACTGCTGTTTTGTCAATCATACCCCGCGACTATCAAATAAGCAAGCGTCAAGTGAAAAAATCAAAAATTTTTGATTTTCATCAACGCGTAGCCGACAACAAATACGTGTGTCAAGAAGCCACCCGACTGCACTAACACACACAAAACTCCGTCAATCTGGGTGTAAATCGTAGGAGGCTCATAATGTAATGACAGATGCCGTCTTCCAGTGAGTTTTACAGCTCCGGCTCATGCTCAATCCTCACGGGAATGCTCTGGATCATTAAGAGACTTGAGAAGCAGATGTCGTGAAATTTTCGCACACGTGAAATGTGATAGGCAGATGTCACCGCTGTTTTCCATTTAACTCATGCGGCGAAAGGCTAAGCAGCGACATCTATTTTTGAAAAAGTAGGTTTATTAAAGGCAGTGTTGCCAAACTAAAAAGAAGTAATTAACAAATTATCTGGCTCACAAATTGAACCAGACTTCTATCTGGATTTATCTGGCTCAAATCCTTCCCTTCAAAAACGCTAGTACTCCATAAATAATGTAAGGAATACTCCTTTGGGAGTATAGGAGTATTCCAAAACTAATCTGTATTCATACAAAAAATGTGCTCCAATTAACATTGCGATGTCCTAGGAGAGGAGTAGGTGATCCCACTCTCGCTTTGTTTGTGAGTATTCCATAGAGTACATACGTGAGAGTACTTTCCAAAGTACTTTTACTGTAGTACTCCATGGACCACCCACAGAGGATCATATGCCAAAGTACTATAGAGGAATTGTGTCGGAAAGAATTATCGGAGTGAATTTAATTTAAAATGAAAGTAAATGAAGTGGGGGAATTCAACTTTTATATTTTTTACTACGAACATTCTTATGTTATTTAGCATTTGCGTGAATACAGAAACTAATATTTCTCTATACTATAATATGCTGTTGCATTTTATCAGAGTTGCCATAGTAAAATTTTATTATCAGTTATTTGTATGCAATATTTTACTTTTGGCAACTCTGTTCGATCGTCATCGTGCCGTTATCACGGTCGTTAAAAAACGAGCAATGATCGGCTGATGGTGGTCCGCAAACGTATTGCAAAGGAGTATTGTTAGAGTACTCCAACATAGGTTGTCTAGTTCCAAAGACTGCTTACATACACTGTTGCGCGTATTCAGTAAACGTACTAATGGGCTCAAAGTTATCCATCTCAATGCGCAAAGCCTATATAAAAAGCTGGATGAATTGAGATTCATATCTGAGGGTTCTGATATAGATGTTATATGTATTTCCGAAACCCGGTTTTCTTCATGTCACAAAAATGATTTGGTGCAATTAAATGGATATCAACTTTTCAGGGCTGATAGACGTGGTCATGGTGGTGGTGTTGCTATATATGCCAAAAGTAGTTTATCCTGTAAACTTTGCTGCAGTGCTAGTCCAAGTGATTCTGTCGAATATGTGTTCGTAGACGTGTTCTCTGTAAACAATGAAAGGCTTCTTATCGGCTGTGCATACAGACCTAATCGTGGAGTTGACTTCTCTGGCTCTATTGAATTTCTCGAGCCTCTACTTATAAGCTATGATAATATAATCATTGCTGGGGATTTCAACTTCAACCTTCTTGTCGACTCAACTCTAAAGCTAAGTATAGAGTCTCTTGGACTTTTTCCCACCAATTTAACTTCACCTACACACTTTACTGACTCAAATTCTTCTTTGCTGGATTTATTTTTTGTGAATGATCCCCTGAAATTGCTCCACTACCATAAATTTTCGGCATCTTGCTTTTCAAAACACGATCTGATATTTCTTAGTTACAACTTTCAAACGTCACACATCCAATGTTCCTTTACGTATCGTGATTTTAGAAGCATAGATTACAGTTCCCTTAATGCAGCGGTGGAGTCGGTCGAATGGAGCTTGATTCGTACGCTGACATCGGTCGATGATCAGGCATCATTCCTACAGAACCATATTATTAGGCTTTTCGACAACCATGTGCCAGTGAAACTCAAGGCTGCTGCACACAATAATACCCCTTGGTTTAGTGCCAATCTAAAACACTTAATTCACCAGCGTAACCTTGCTTACTCACGATGGAAACAATACAAAACCCTGGAGGCTCACAACTGCTTCAAAGCAGCTAGGATCGCTGCAAACAAAGCCATTAGGTCAGCAAAGCAGAAATTTTATAATAACAAGTTTAGTGCTGCTTTGAGTTCGAAGGAAACCTGGAAGTCGATTAAACATATTGGTATCGGAAAATCCAAATGTGATATTTCTGTCCTCCCTGATGTAGACATTAACGAGATAAATATAAATTTTGTAAATCTGCCAATCTCAACTGACAATATATGTGCTGACAATTCGCGCTAATGTTGATTGTGGTCCTCTTGAGTTTGCTAGTGTCGATGATTGTGATGTTGTTCAAGCCATTCTTTCAGTAAAGTCTAATGCTATGGGGTTCGATGGTATATGTCCGAAATTTTTAAAAATAATTCTTCCTAAAATCCTTCCTCACTTAACCTACTTGGTTAACTCTGTGCTGACGTCCTGTGTATTTCCCAAATGTTGGAAAGTTGCTAAGGTAATCCTAATCCCCAAGCAAAACAAGGAGTATAGACCTATAGCTATTCTGCCTTTCCTTTCCAAGGTCGTCGAACGAATTTTGCACTGCCAGATAAATACTTATATGCAGGATTATAACCTTCTCTCAGATTCCCAGTCTGGATTCAGGTCAAATCGTAGCTGTAAAACGGCGCTCCTATCGGTGATAGAGGATATTCGCGAACAAGTTGACAAAAATTTTACTGCTTTCCTGACTCTTCTCGACCATTCAAAAGCGTTTGACTCGGTCGACCACACCGTTCTCTGCAAGAAGCTGGACAACCTATTTAATTTCTCCAACTGTGCAACAGCCCTCATCAGATCGTATTTGGCCGACCGAACTCAGGCAGTAAGTGTTGGTAGCAGAAAGTCTGACTTCGTCAGTGTTTTAAGAGGAGTCCCACAAGGCTCAATCCTTGGTCCCCTGTTATTTTTTTATATAAACGATTTGCCTGGTGTTCTCAAGTATTGTAATATTCACATTTATGCTGACGACGTACAATTGTATATGTGCTGTCCTAGTGATCGAACCAGTTCATGTATTAAGAACTTAAATTATGATTTATGTAAAATTGGTACGTGGGCTTCTATGAACGGCTTATGTCTTAACCCTAAGAAGTCGAAATGTATAGTCATTCATAGAAGGTCACTAGATAAAAGTGGAATGGAAAATTTAATTTTAGACAAGACTATTATAGAATACGTTGACACGGCAAAAAATCTAGGTGTAGTTTTTAACAAAACCTTGACATGGAAAGATCACATCTTCCGCACAGTGGGAAAAGTGTATAGGATGCTTCGCACACTCTGGCTTACACAATATTTTACTCCGTTACATATTCGTCTACTAATATCAAAAGCGTACTTAATACCTACGCTGCTTTATGGTTGTGAGGTTTACTCTAATTGTGACTATGTATGTAATAGGAAACTTAATGTTGTTTATAACAACATTGCTAGATACGTCTATGGGTTGAAAAGACTTGACCACGTCTATCATCATGCTTACAGGTTGCTAAACATTTCTTTCGATAACCTTATTAAACTTAAAACGCTCACTACGCTACATAAATTAATATATATGAAGGAACCTGACTATTTGTATCGGAGGCTAAATTTTCTCCAGTCGTCTAGGTCTGTTCTCCTTACCCACTTCAGACATCGAATGCTAATATCTGATCGCCAGTTCTTCATTACTTCCATACGTCTTTGGAACTCGCTCCCTTCTAGACTTAGGCTTATAAGCAATGCTCTGCTCTTCAATAAAGAATTAACAAGTTTCTATAATAACCTAGACAATTAAAATACCGATTTCTTCTAACAAATGTACTCTATCATTCGTTTATTTTATTTATTTACTATTTATTAAATATATTATTTATTGTAACCTTTTCTTAGTCATAGTCATTAGCTTTAAGTTTAAGTTTAAATTGTTCCTATTTTATGCCTTTTACCAACTAGCACTGTAAAATAATTTTTGCTGGGATGAATTGCCTAATAAATACAAATACAAATACATGAAGAAAATGGAACACGTAATCCAACAATTGTTGCAGGGTTGTTGTTGCATTTACATGCAAAATCATTTATCTGGCTCAGGATTTTGCCACCGGATGATGGCAACAAGTTGGCGGAAGATTTGACAGCTGTCATATCGAACCCCCTTAGCTCCAGTGAGCTCCCGGTTGTATTTTGGAAGTACATGAGAAAGGGGAATAAAAGATTGGCCCTTTTTGGAATAGTACTTAAATTGATACTTTCTAAATAATCATAAAATACAGAAGGTGTACGTAGCTTGATTATTGAGCAATTTTATAATAAAAATTATGAAATGAAGATTGCTTTATTAAATTTTGAGACGTTTGCTTTTTCTACCTTTATCTGTATTCTTGAATCTATTCTTATTCGTAGGAATGGTCTCTGCTAAGAAGTGTGTTTACCTCAAGTGGTATACATCACCCTTTATCACTACTATATATATGTTAGCTATTAGATATACTAGCCTTTACCCGCGGGCTCGTCCGCAAGGAGAAAATGAATACACCACCCACGTTAACCTGCTTATCAAGTTATTTATTTTAAAAAAATTGCCTGTCTAATATATTTCATTTTTGTCATCACCATCATCATCATTCTCCTCAACTCCTATTGGAGCATAGGGCCTCGACCACCGACTTAAATCTTATTCTGTTAGGTGCAGTTCTTGTGATGTCATTCCACGTATATCCTGCGTCTTCGAGAACTTTATCCACAGTTCTGCGCCAAGTTTTCGCAGGTGCACCAGGTCGTCGGCTTCCTTGTGGATTCCATCGCAATGCTTGTCTGGCTATATTTACTGGAGGTCTTCTGAGAGTGTGACCAATCCACGACCATTTACGCTTGGTTATTTCTGTGGTAGCCTTAGGTTGATTTGTTCTAGACCATAAGTCGTCATTTGAAATTATTTCCAGCCATCGAATTTTCAGGATTCGGCGCAGACATTTATTAATAAAATTATTAATAAAAACTTGTAGACGTTTCTGAATTGAAGTTGAGCTTTTCCACGTCTCGCAAGCATAAAACAGTACTGGTTTAACATTCGAATTAAACAGTCGAAGCAGTCGTCATTTTTGTAATAGAGTAAAAAAATAACTAAATGAGCTGATAACATGATAGGATCCCCAAATGATCGAAATTATCCAGAAAAAGCCACGCCGTGATCCCAGATGGATCCCGAAAACTATCAAGAAATGATGCCTGAAGCATACCGAGAATGTCTCGAAATAACCTCGACGGGATCGGGATATATTCCCGAAAAGTCCCAAAATAACCACGACGGGATCCCGGACGAATCCTGAAAACCATTCAGACGGGATAAAAAGTATCCTATGTGCGTCTCCTGGTTCTAAGCTACCTCTCGCACGAATTTTCAGCCAAATCGGTTCATCCATTCTTGAGCTATAGTGTAACTAACACCACTTTCTTTTATATATATATATAGATTTTTCACGGGCAAATTCAACGGTGAAAAAATATTCATTAAATGAAAAAAAATTGACGGTAAATATCACTATTTTTTTCAAACTGAATCGCATATCAAGTGAAGTGGAAAAAAATGTTTTCACTTCACCACTTCATTGAATTTGAACTGACCCCCTGTAGGGGAATTTTATTTTACTTAGTCCTATTTTTAGATTTCATTTCTGACGGCATTTGTTAATGAATAAATATCAATTAGAAATCTGTTTCTTAATATCCGCAATACAACTGACCTTAATTCAAAGACGAAACATACACATTTCTTTAGTTCTGCAAATAAATAAAATCTTTTTCTGAATTTTATAATAGAAAAGTCAGAGCAAAACAAATCTGGAGAAAAAAGTGATGCCGTTGCTATTTTTTAAACAAAATTTGATGTGTGTTGTTTTAGTACACTTTTTCCATTGAATAAAATAGGAGTTTTGTAAAGCAACAACATTCTTATTTCTAAAGGCGTTCAAGATGGCGGCGTTATAGCGAGAAACTGCTTACATCCGCTACCTTCTATAATTCCATCATGGAGATGGAATGGTTCATTATGGTATGGTTCAATACGAGGTGAGTACTTGTGAATCGAAAACTCTGAACACTGACTAAGGCAAAATTTGCATATGGCAACAATCGGTTTGATATTTCTGAGCAGATCTGAAAACATATTTTTAACTAAACTTTTGCTGTTAATTTGCAATTTCCATAAGGATTAACAATTTCAAGTTGTTTAAAGGAAGTTTTATATTTAAATAACACTGAATACAAGCACAAATAATTACACCTAATAAAAATTGGCTGCATGGTGCATAAAGCCTGAAAAAAAAACACCCAAGAATTCGGTGTACAAGCAATAGTTTGCAAAGAAACCGAATGAATAGCGAACAAAGAAAATCCGAGAAAGAACAATACACACGAAGCTGCATTTTAAACATTGTAGTTTATTGTTATTTACAAAAACCAACAAAAATCGTGAAATTAAACACGCTGCACCAATAAGACAAGAAAAATATCAATTTTTATTCCATACGGCTGCAACGCATATAAAATTACCATCATTAAACGAATTTCAACATATCGTTCGTGAATAGTAAGAGTTTTGTTGCTGTTGTAGTTAGTGCCAGCGCCCATCAGCAACCACCCAATCCTCATTTGTAACACTTCTGCACCTACGTATCTGCATACATACATATTTCAAGCTTATTATTGGCATCTGTTTGGAACGGTGTTTGTCCTCAATCATGGCCAATACATTGGAGGAACAACAAAGTTTACGTGAATGTGAAAATTATATCCAAGCACATGGTATACAACGTGTACTCAAAGATTGCATCGTTCAACTATGTGTAAGTCGTCCGGAAAATCCAATAGAGTTCCTGCGTCAATATTTCCAGAAATTAGAAAAGGTAAGTCGTTTATTATAAGAATGTAAAATAATGATCATTCCAATACAATTTTTGCATTGGATATATGTTTCTTATGTATGCATCAAAATTCGAAAACACCATTTGTTTAAACACAGTTGTGTTGCGTTGGCGTCATTGTTATAGCTGATTCATAAAAAAACTGATATACTAATAATTCGCACTAGCGAACATGTTCATATAAAAAACTTTGGAAAAAAAAAGCAAGTACACAGATATTAGGCAGATATGGGCATATATACATTTATGGACTTATGCATACATATCTATGCACTTGTATGGTCTATGGGTTTGAATATTTGACCAAAGAGAAATTCGTTTCAAAAGCATTGCTCAATTTCAAGTAGACAAATCCCAAGGGCTGGCATGCGTTTTTATTGGAACCGAAGCTATACGAGGATTTGCAAAAGCGCTGAAAAGGTGCTACTAGACCTAATTATAGGTAGATCGTCTAATAATTTATAAAATCTCCCAAGAAGCAGACAAGTCTTATTTCATATCATGTCAAATTTTTTAAACAAGGCTAAGCGCCACCAGCATACTGCATATGTTGTTGAACTAACAGTGATTCGCCCCATTCAATGGGTGCAGCAACTCACAAATTGTCATCAAACAACAGACTTCTTCGGAGTAGAGATATTTTTTATATGGATTTTGCTCGGACACTCTTTGCCTCTAATGCACCTATGTTTAGGGCTATGACGGAATTTAATACTATCTCAAGTTTTTCAGCCAGCGATTTCTCTTTGCCAAAACCAATTTTCTAATCATTTTTAACCGAAATATTTTCATAGTTAGCTAAGCTTTATTATACTTGTCTGTATCTACGTAGTCTGTAAATTTATTGTTACTTGTACGTTTTATTGAGATGATCAATCTATTTGTTCATTAAATTAAATTATTTGAACTTTAAAATTGTTATCTAGTCTGTAAGGTTTGTGACACTATAGACTGAATTGAATTAAATAAAAAAAAGTCCTTTAACGGGAGTCAAAGGAAACTTGGAGTTTCAACGGGGGTGGGCCATGGGAATGTTGGTGTTAGAGGCTCAGGTTCAACATTACAATTGAAAAGATGATGGATGTCATGTGGTGACACATCGCATGTAGGACATACCTTACCTGTGTCGGGGTAAGAGTTTAACCTGTACAGTATCCAGAACGAAGTTAAGCCAAGGTGACTCGTGTCTGAGGTGGTAGTGTGCGGGCGCGTCTTTACAAAGGCGTTTACCGATTATGTGTGGATTTTGCTTAGGGGCTTCTTATACTCGTCTGGATTAAACGGCTGTGTTGAAAGGTGCCGGATCTCATCATAGTGCTTATGGAGATGGTCCATTAATCCTCTTGGAGGCGGTGCAAGATCAAGCAATTGTTTAGTAGGGTATCCCGGTTAGTGACAACTAAGCAAAAAATCTCTGTTCAGCATTTCGTTATGCTTTTGAATGTTGAGCTCTTTAGCCGGTCGACATGAATAACCTTCGTTAGGTTGTTTAGAGGCTTAAGTAGTGGAATTATCCTTACAATTTTCTATTATTCGGGCATGAAAAAGGATTTCAACGGCAGGTTGTTTGTGTTAAGTAGTTTATATCCTCAGCGTCAAGTTGTTATAGCATTAGCATGGCTATTCTGTCTGGGCCTATTGAGTTAGAGTGCATAGCCCTTTTGATGGCTTGATTGTTTTGGTGGTTAGATGCTTGAGTAAACATATGCTGCCATTCGGCACAGTTTATGAGCCCTGCGCTGACGATGGAAATGTCTGGCGAGCTGTAACAGTTACCTGCGATTCGATTGGCGGAATCGCTGTGTAATCGGCCACCCTGTTGTTGTTGTTGTTGTAGCAATGCTCGCCCCACCTAATAGCCGCGACCGATCACAAATTGTCATCAATATCCTCTAACGGGAGTCCAAGGAAACTTGCCGTTTCAACAGAGGTGGACCATAAGGAAAGGGGTGTTAGAGGCGTTGGTTCCACATTACAATTAAAGAGATGGTTGGTGTCATGTGGGGACACATTGCAAGCGGGGCATACATTTTGTATGTCGGGGTTGCTTCTGGATAGGTAAGAGTTTAGCCTGTTACAGTATCCAGAACGAAGTTGAGCAAGAGTGACACGCGTTTCCCTGGGGAGTATGCGTTCCTCTTCTGCGATAATTTTCTTCAAGTACTGGATTCACCGGGAAATTCCCGACATAAAGGTCCGACGCCTGTCTATGGAGTTCACCAAGGACCTGCTTGTGTTTTTTCGCTTCACACGGCTGGGTTCTCAGGTGCCGTATTTCCTCAAAATGCTTACGGAGATGACTCCTTAGGCCCCTAGGCGGTACTGGTTCGTCAATCAGATGTATGTTGGGATGCCCAGGTTTCTGGGTATTCAACAGAAACTGTTTGGTCAGCATCTCATTTCTCTCCCTGATGGGGAGTATTCTCGCCTCATTATGCAGATGGTGTTCTGGGGACATAAGAAGACAGCCCGTGGCGATTCTGAGAGCAGTATTTTGGCAGGCCTGTAGTTTCTTCCAGTGGGTAGTTTTAGGCTTGGCGACCATATGGGTGACGCGTAGCATCGGCTGGCTAATTGCTTTGTATGTGGTCAAGAGCGTTTCTTTATCTTTTCCCCAGGTACTGCCAGCAAGGGATTTGACGATTTTATTACGGCTCTGAATTTTTGGAACAATTGCGGTTGCGTGCGCACCAAAATGTAGATCCTGGTCAAACGTCACACCCAAGATTTTGGGGTGTAGGACAGTCGGTAGCGTAGTGCCATCGACGTGGATGTTCAATATGGTCGACATTTGGGGCGTCCATGTTGTAAATAAGGTCGCGGAAGATTTAGTCGGTGACAATGTCAGGTTTCGCGAGGCGAAAAAACTGGAGAGATCAGGGAGATAGCCGTTTATTTTATTGCATAGCTCATCGATCTCTGGGCCTGGGCCTGTGGCCATTATTGTGCAGTCATCGGCGTAGGAAACGATTGTGACTCCTTCCGGTGGTGAAGGTAGCTTAGATATGTAGAAATTAAACAAAAGCGGGGATAGGACACCACCCTGTGGCACCCCTTGTTTAATTCTCCTATGTTTTGATGTTTCGTTTCTGAATTGCACCGATGCCTGCCGACCCCCCCAGATAATTTGCGGTCCACCTTTTAAGACATGGGGGAAGGGTAAACCCTTCCAGGTCTTGCAGTAACCAGCCATGGTTGACCGTATCAAAAGCTTTTGATAGGTCTAACGCTACGAGTACTGTTCTATGGTGGGGATATTGATTCAAACCGCAATTTATCTGGGTGCTAATGACATTTAGCGCGGAGGTAGTGCTATGGAGTTTTCTGAAGCCATGCTGATGAGGGGCTAGCTGCAAATGTGCTTGGAAATAAGGGAGCAAAATGGCTTCAAACGTCTTTGCCACTGGCGATAGGAGAGATATCGGACGATATGACTCACCTACGTTAGCTGGTTTCCCAGGCTTTAGTAGAGGGACCACCTTGGCCATTTTCCATTTCTCGGGTATGACAAAGGTGGAAAGAGACAGGTTGAAGACATGCGCTAAATATTTGAAACCCTCTTTCCCTAGGTTTTTAAGCATCGGCATGGCTATGCCGTCTGGGCCCACTGCTTTGGATGGTTTAGCGCGACCAATGGCGTCCTCAACTTCTCTAGCGGTGATGGTAATTGGTGACGCGCTGAGTTTGTGCTTATGTGCGTGTCTATTGGCTCTCCGTCTATCTTTGTCGACCGTAGGATGCATTATATATTGTCGGCAGAAAGCGCTCGCGCATTTTTTCGAATCCGACAGCACCTTATCGCCAAAGGCGATGGAAACTTTGTCTTTGTGCTTAGTCGGATTCGATAGGGACTTTACGGTGGACCAAAGTTTACCTACACCGGTAGAGAGGTTACAGCCTCTTAGGTGCTCTTCCCATTTCGCCCGCTTGTGTTCGTCCACAAGCAATCTGATGCGTTGGTTTATATCCCTTATTTGGGGGTCGCCTGGATCAAGCTGTCTTATAAGGTCGAGTTCCCTCGCTAAGCTCACGGCCTCCGCCGGGAAGTGGGGCCGGATTTCGGGAATTCTCCCGGCGGGAATGAAATGTGCCGAGGCGGATTCAATGACCTTACGGAAGGCACGCTCCCCTTGGCGGGCATCAGTCGGGATAGGGAGGGCAGCAAAGCTGCTGTATGTTGCAGATTTATATTCTTCCCACTTTCCTTCTTTGAAGTTTATGAAAGTGCGTTTTTCGGTGACGATGAAGTCGGCGGTACGCTCGAACGAAATAAGTATGGGCAGGTGGTCGGATGCCAATGTTACCATCGGCTGCCAGTTGACGCAGTTTACGAGTTCTGCGCTCACGATTGAGATATCTGGCGAGCTATGACAGCTTCCTACCATACGTGTGGGGGCGTCTCCGTTTATTGTGCAGAACGTCGTTTCGTCTATTTGATCCGCCAACATCTCACCCCTACCGTCCGCCCGCAAGTTTGAATGCCATAGGTCGTGATGGGCATTGAAATCGCCTAAGATAATGCGATTGTTGCCAGTGAGTAAGGCCTCGATATTAGGGCGGTATCCACTGGGGCAACAGGTGACAGGAGGGATGTAGATGTTGATGATTTCTAGATTTAAATCGCCTAACCGGACAGATAGGCCTTGACGTTCTAAGACATTGTCCCTGCGGTCGATGCCAGGATCAAATATATAATATTGCACAGAGTGATGTATGATAAACGCGAGGCCGCCTCCATTTCCGCTCTCGCGGTCTTTCCTGTGGACATTATAACCAGAGCAGGTCTGCAATGCAGATCTTGCTGTGAGTTTAGTCTCTTGAATTGCAGCAATGCGGATGTTGTGCCGCTTCATGAAATCGACTATCTCCGTAATCTTCCCAGTTAGTCCATTACAGTTGAACTGCAGAATTCTGAAGTGCATGAGGGGTGACGCCGCCACTCTAGGGGTAAGTGACGGGTGACTACGCCTAGGTTGTGGAAGGCCAGGACGCAATTGCTGTTGTGGCCTTGGAACTGGGCGCCCTTGGGCAAGCATTGGGGTACCCGGATGATTTGGGTTTGCGACCTGGCAACATGGCGCGATGAAACCCGTCGAGGGGTTGCCGTCGCGGAGACCAGACCATCTAGGAAAGTGGCACCAGCCAAGGCAGGAGCTGGATTGAGCGGATGTCGCAAACCTATATATTCTGTGCTGGCAGACGGTGCAAACGGAGGCAGGGACTAAGAGTCTGTTTCCCTGACCTGCACGATTGCTGCCAGAAAAGATGGGGGAGAAGAAAACGGGGGCAGGGGCTGATGCTCAGCATTGCTACCAGCTCTACTACGAAGGTAGTAGTTATGAGTGGTATCAGCTGTTTGAGTTGTTAGCGCCGTGGGGCGCGAGCAGCAGAGGGTACTTGTTGTGGCTTGCTGAGCAGCGAAGCTGCTGGAAGGTAGTGGGCATACGCTTAAGCGTAGACTACGGGACGCTCTTGGGCGTTAGCAGCAAGGAGCCACAAAAGATTTATAAAAGTTACGTGGACGTCGGGTTTTGGGATCAAGCCCAGAACAACCTGTCCGATGCAACCATCCCTTGCACGAGACACACTGAACAGAGTATGACCGTCCTAAAAAGATTCTTTTCTGGCAAATGCAGCAAAACCATTTCTCAGGACCGGGGTCAGGAGACGGACCCGGATTGGGTTCGATACCTTCCCGGAGTAAGAGAATATGTAGCAGTCCTGCTGCAAGGAGCTGCTGGGAGGATGACAATTTGTGGGAGGGACGAAACAAATTAAATGGGGTCACACTGAAATGACAGTCCTTGGTCGGGAAAAATCCCGAGTCGCTCCGGTACATAGAACCGACTGCCTTGGGAAGCACCACCCTCTGAATAACTTGTGCTTTTCAAAAAGGGTCCATATTTTACAAAGGTATTTAATCCTCCCATAACCACCCATGCAAGTGGGTAGGGTAGTCGCGATGCTAATGCACAAGGCGAGTCTTATCTTCCTTTTTTGTAATAGCGCGAGTAGCATCACCAGTTTTGTTTTTCCCTATGGAAAACTGCTCCTTTATAACCTATCACACTTGTTTTGCTTCATTATATCTTTCGGAAAGGTCACAAAACGAAAGCAATACGCACTCAATTATGGTTCGCATCCTTAATCAAGAAATGCTTCTCCGGCGGATCAAATTGCTGTTTTTGTTGTTGTAGCAGTGCTTCGCCCCACCTAATAGGTGCGACCGATCACAAATTGTAATCAATATATTCTAACGGTAGTCCAAGGAAACTTGCTGTTTCAACAGTGGTGGACCATAATGAAATGGGTGTTAGAGGCGTAGGTTCGACATTACAATTAAAGAGATGGTTGGTGTCTTCTGGAGACACATTGCAAGCGGGGCCTAAATTTTGCATGTCGGGGTTGATTATGGATAGGTAAGAGTTTAGCCTGTTACAGTATCCAGAACGAAGTTGAGCTAGAGTGACTCGCGTTTCCCTGGGGAGTATGCGTTCCTCTTCTGCAAGTTTTGGGTACTGTTTTTTGAGTACTGAATTTACCGGGCAATTCCTGGCATAAAGGTCCGACGCCTGTTTGTGGAGTTCACTGAGGACCTGCTTGTATTTTATTGCTTCATACGGCTGAGTTCTCAGGTGCCGTATTTCCTCATAATGCTTCCGGAGATGACTCCTTAAGCCCCTAGGCGGTGTTGGCTCATCAATCAGATATCTGTTGGGATGCCCAGATTTCTGGGTATTCAACAGGAACTGTTTGGTTATCATCAAATTTCTCTGCGAGATGGGGAGTATTCTCACCTCATTATGTACATGGTGTTCTGGGGACATAAGAAGACAGCACGTGCCGGCTCTGAGAGCAGTATTTTGACAGGCCTGTAGCTTCTTCCAGTGAGTAGTTTTTCGGCTTGTCGACCATATAGGGAACGCGTAGCATGCAATCGGAGACGAGTCATGACATTAAGAGACGGGTCGTGAAATATCGTAGTGGCCAGTAATCGTTAGCAGTACTTTGAGACCAGGGGAAATCCAGAAGAGCTAAGTAACGTTCTCAACATCCCGCACTCTTCCTCCGAAAATGCCTCTATTCTCGCCTAAGATAATGGCTATACCCTAGGGAAACGCGCGTCACTCTTAGCTCAACTTCGATCTGGGTACTGTAACAGGTTAAACTCTTACCTATCAACACCGAAATACAAAATGTATGTCCTGATGGCAATGTGTCCGCACATAACACCAACCATCTCTTCAATTGCAATGTGGAATCAAGGCCTTTAAGACCACTCTCACTACGGTCCACCCCTATTGAAACTGCACGTTTCCTTCCTTTCTTTCTCTGTGATCGGTCGCGCCTATTGAATGGGGCGAAGCACTACCACAACAACAACAACAACATAATAAGGGCTACAGATAAATGTTCCCTTACTAAATTGCTGCCAGAATATATTCGTAAACCATTTTTACCGTTAGACGAAATACCAAAGATTCATCTAGTATAAACTTCCCTCTCCGCCAGAAGGACCATTAATGATAATGTCCTCTCCATTAATACCCAGAAACGTGGGCACATCATCGAAGAGGCCTTGCTTCGCAAGTATTTTAAAAATCGCCTTCGTAAGCACTATGAAGAAATTCGGCACTTAAGAAGTCAGCCGTATAGGTTAAACTGCGGCTTAACCAGAATCAACCCCTATATACACCCAACGTATGTGCTGCTTGTAACGTGTCCCCAGATAACACCAACCATCGTTGGAATTTGGAACCAACACCTTATCTCTTTGGTCCAACCTAGTGGAAATAGAAAGTTCTCTAGGACTCCAGGATATTGATGAAAATTGTGAGTGATCGCACTTATTTGATGGGGCGAAGCACTGCTACAATAAAAACATGGCTGCTTCATAATTGCGACAGGAAAAAAGCTGGACATCAGAATGCATTTATCAATCATTTAGGCTAAAAAACAAGCTTTCGTAAAATAAGTACATATATTTTTACTCGGTTACAATAATAGCATACTAAAAAAAAAGTTACAAAGAATTTTCATATAAAAGGCGTTTAGCAAAAAATTTATACAAATCTTCTCTTTTTTTCTGTTTAACTATTAATACTAAATTAGGAAAAGCTACACTGACTACGCTTTTTCTTTATTTTTCTCAATTTTCTTGCTTTACGCTTGCACTGAGATCTTCCAAATTTTGGTCTGCGCTTTCTTAACTTTTTACGTTGACCACATTTACTCTCTTTTAATTTTAAACTTCTTTTTTAGTTGAAGAGCAGCTACTAGATCTCGAACGCCTTTTTTTGATTGGACAAATTGATACTTTTTTCTTTTTATGGCCGCATGCTTCGACTGGCATAGAGCAACAACTTTTACGTCTTTTGGGCGCATAAAATGCCTGAAATTAAAAAAGAAGGAAAAAATGCAATATTTTCTTGTTTACATTAAACATTTTTAAAGCAGCATTTTAATAACCAAAAACAGGGCAGGGCGTACCTCTTCTATGTAACGCAGTTTTTTTTCTTTCGGTAATGCATTCCATTCTTTAGGTCTTTGTACGACCTCAACAACGCTCAGACCACAATTGTGCTTACGAAATTCGCGTAAGAAATTTAAATAAGGATTTCGCATTAATGGCCCAGGACGATGGCATTTGCCGCCTCTGTTTTTATCTCTAACATTGCATGTGCTTTTGGCAACAGTAAAAACTAAGCACTCTGTTGGCTC